>NC_037669.1:65152005-65179945 GCF_003255815.1 Theropithecus gelada
AAGGAAGGAAGGAAGGAAGGAAGGAAGGAAGGAAGGAAGGAAGGAAGGAAGGAAGGAAGGAAGGAAGGAAGGAAGGAAGGAAGGAAGGGAGAGAGGAAGGGAGGGAGGAAGGGAAGGAAAGAAAGAAAGAGAAAAGAAAAAAATAATTATTTTTATGGCTAAAACTTTGTTCTTCATGAGATATTTTTTAAAATAACATTAATCCCCAAAGTCAACAGATTAGTTAGAAAATACTTTATTAAGCAGATGTTACTTCATATTAGAGATGAAATGCCATATTAGAAAAATTTGGAGGAGTTATAAGAAGGTTGGAATGAAATGCTAGTCAAAATAATAAAATCATGTGATTTTATATTTTGCTCATTTCACCCTCTCTTTCTAACAAGTTGAGCTTTTTATGCTAATTGCTATTTTTTACACCATTCTTTCAATTACTAAATCAATGTACAATTACCAAAAATTATCGTGAGCCACCATGCCCGGCCTATTTTTTCTAACCATTTTTAAACAATCACATGCACGTTAATTTTGCATTACTATTACTGCACCACGACTTTACTCAATGCATAACGTTTTACTACAGTTATAGAAGGAATAAAATGAATTGCAAAGATAGAAATTCTATCCTGCTATCATCCATTTATCAGATGGCACATTGGTCTACTAATTATAAAAGTGACCCTGTTCATGGCAAGAGTGAGGGTTATCAAGGCATAAATATTAGTTTCTAGGACCTTTAATATTAAATGATTCACTTTTTTCACCAAAAACAATCTCACTGTTTCCCCATTAGACTCAAATTGTGTCATATGGTTTTATTCAGTGACTAATTAATGCTGTTTTCCAGAACAAATCTCCAACAGTGCTGAGAATAAAAGCCTCATTTAGAACACAAAAACAATGAATGAGGTGGTCATGGCCAGTGACTTTTACTCAAAAGTCAATGGCAGCTAATTACAATGCCTGGAAAGTTGCACAAGGGATCAATGGCAACTTATTCTGTTCAGGTTCCTCCCATTAATAACCGAAACGTCCACCATATCACTGTTATTTTCCCAAGAAAAGGGTACAGAAATCAGCAAACAGATGAAAGCAATAAGGACCATAAAATGCTTACCAAAGTGCCAGGCACAAAATAAGTCTTCACTAAATGCTAGCTAATGATAATAAGAGTATTACACTACCAACTTTGCTAAGCACCCTGTTTAAAAGTTCAGAGAATACACAATAGCAAATGTTAAAAGGATTCCAACATGTAATACTTCTGATTTATGAATACCTAAGTTTATCAAAGAAAAATACTTAGTACAGTTCCTGGAAAATGATACATGCCTAATAATCATTTATTGAATGAGAGTATGAATGAATACTCTTCAGAACATAAAACTGGGTAAGCTAGCCAGGGAAGGGGTAGGGAAAACGACACTGCAGGAACTGTCCCTTTCATGGTCCCTTGAGTAATAACCATTCTAAGGTGCTCTAATTCGGGAAACGTACGTCCAAATAACTATCACAGAGATCAAGCAAACTCTGCACCTTACCAGACTTATAGCCTGACAAAATTCAGGGCAGCTTTTTAAAAGTAAAAAAATAATAATTATTAAATAAAAATTGGGAGAAATGCAAAATTAAGACTTACTTTCACTCTGTCTTTCCAGATAGAAAAAAGACACTTTCCCTTACACTCTGTCCCCCAAGCCAAACTTGGGGAAGGATGAGTGGGGGATTTTTTAACTAACATCCTGACCTTCTGTATTAAATTCCTCTAAATATTAAATATTATTTAAATTCATAGAGTTATGCACATTTATACAATTTTAGTGTCTGTCTTGAAATAATTAAGGGTAAAACAAGATTCCCAAAATTACGTCTTTAAAAAGATTATGTTTTTTGTCTTTCCTTCACTAGATTTGCAATGACTATTTAAAGTCATTTTAGGCTTCTCTTTATATAACTATTTTAACTTTCTGTTTTTCAAGCATCATTAACATTGAGTTTCCACAATATCCTAAGGGAAATTTTGTCCTAATTGCATTTTAAAAATATTACACATGTGTATGCTGAGTGGGACTTGTAGTTAATGTCTCTGCCTATTAGGTAATTTTACCTTGAAGTTTGAAATCATTTGTTATTATATGTTGTTTAAATAATCCCATGACAACATTATAGCCATTAATATGTCTAGCTAAGGTTATTTATTCACACATAATGTCTATCATGTATGAGTTAATGTTACAATGAGCCGCCAGTCACTAACTCATGTAAAATTGTAGATCCAATTCTGCAGCTGCTGACCACCTCTACTTGAAAAAGTCTTTGAAATTTCTACTAATTCAGCATTATATGAGTAAAACCAACTCGAGATTATTTTCTCAGTTATATACAAAGTGATATTAAATTTATCCAGAATATATAGGCTTCAGCCTTGATATATATTATTAAGTTACACATACAAAACTTCACAGTTACCAAAGCCAAGAATTTTTAAAAAACACTTATGCAGTAGAACCCACTCCTCCCTCTATTTATTTTAATTTTAAATCTTACAGAGTTTTTTTAAATAGACAAATAAAATTTTTATGTACCACTTCTGGTGTCAGACATGATGTTTTGACATATGTGTATGCTGTGGAATGGCTAAATCAAGCTACTTAACATATGCATCCACACATTTATGGTCAATTGATTTTTGACAAATATGCCCAGAAGTCACAATGGGGAAAGGAGAGTCTCCTCAATAAATCATGTTGCTACAACTTGTTATCCACATGCAGAAGAATCAAATTAGAACCTTTTCTCACACCATTATACAAAAGTCAACTCAAAAGACATTAAAGACTTAATCATAAGACCAGAAATTGTAAAACTACTAGAACAAAACTTGGGGAAAGCTTTTCGACATGGGTCCGGGCAATGATTTTTTTTGGCTATGACCCCAGAAGCACAGCCAACAAATGCAAAAATAGACAAATGGAGATTACTTCAAACTAAAAAGCTTCTGCGCAGTACAGGAAAAAAAAAAAATCAACAAAATAGAGAAACAACTCACCGAATGGGAGAAAATATTTACAAACCATATATCTGACAAAAAGTTAATATCTGAAATATATGAGGAAATCACACAACTCAATAGCAAGAAAACAAATAACCCAATTAAAAAGTTAAACAGTTTTAAGATATAAAACAGATAAGACTGGTACTCTCTTTAGTTGTAGCCAATGAACAGAAACTCCTGCTATTCCTTCCTCTCTCCACTTTTTTTTTTTCTTTTTTTTTAGACACAGTCTTCCTGTGTTGCCCAGGCTTGTCTCTAATTCAAGGCCTCAAGTGATCCTCCTACCTCGGCCTCATAAATAGTTGAGATTAAAGGCATGAGTCAATGTACTCAGCTCTATCCATTTCTTTTGATTTCTACCTGGGGCACCCTCACAATCCTTTCTGTTGGACTCAGGACCACACAAAAAACAGCTAAAGAACATATCTCTTATATTTCCTTTGAATATGTTGGGGTCCGCGTGTTTCCTAAACAAAGGAATGAACACACAAGACAACACAAGACAAGACAAACATGGCGGCCACCTCGAATGGCGTGCTCCGCTTTATTTTATACAGTCGTTTGTGGAATGTTGCCAAGTCACAAGACACATTGTTTGTTTTCTGACCGTTCCCTGACTTTCTGAATTTTCAAGATGTTTACATATAAACAGGCCCCCAACGCCCTGCTTCGTTTGCAAGAGCAGGACTTATTGGGAACGCCCTGCTTCGTTTGCAAGAGCAGGACTTATCGGGAACACCCTGTTTGCGAGCAGGTAGTCCTCTACAGAATATATACCCACTAGTGGGATTGCTGGATCATATGGTAGTTCTATTTCAATTTTTTGAAGAACCCCCATGCTGTTTTCCATAATGGCTGTGCTAATTTATATTCCCACTAACAGTGTATAAGAGTTTCCTTTTCTTTGCGTCCTTGTCAGCATTTGTTATTTTTTGTTTATTTGATAATAGCCATTCTATTTGTGGTAAGATAATGTCCCATTGTCGTTTTGATCTGCATTTCCTTGATGATTACTGATGTTGCACATTTTTTTCATCTACCTGTTGGCCATTTGTATGTATTCTTTTGAGAAATACCAATTCAGATGGTTTTTTGCATTTTTTATTAGGATGATGTGTTTTGGGGTTTTTTGCTTTTTTTTTTTTTGCTATTCAGTTGTTTGCATTTCTTATATATTTTGAATATTAACCCCTTGTGAAATGCATAATTTGCATATATATATATTCTCTCATTCTTTAGGTTGTATTTTCATTCCATTGATTATTGAAGAGATATATGTGCCAAATGCATATCTTTGTGGAAGAGATATCTTTGTATGTCAAAGAGATAACTGCATTCCCATGTTTATTGCAGTAGTATTCACAATAACCAAGACACGGAATCAACCTAAGTATGCATTAACAGATGAATGAACAAAGAAAATGTGGTTTTTTATTTATCTATTTAATGGTTGAATAGATTACTATTCAACCATTAAAAAAGAATGAAATCCTGTCATTTGTGGCAACATGGATGAATCAGAGGGCATTAAGTGAAATAAACCAGACACAGGACAAATACCACATAATCTCACTCATATGTGCAATCTGAAAAAGTTGATCTCACAGAAGTAGAGGGTAGAATGGTGGTTATCAGAGGTTAACCAGTGGGCTGGAAGTGGGGATTGAGAGAGATTCATCAACAGGTACAAAGTAACAGTTAGGAGAAATAAGTTCTGGCTTTCTATTGCACAGTGGGGTTAATATTGCAGTGTATATTTCAAAATATTAACACTTGATGTGGTGGCTCACACCTGTAATCCCAGCATTTTGGTAGGTCAAGTTGGGTGGATCACCTGAGGTCAGGAGTTTGAAACCAGCCTGGCCAACGTGGTGAAACCCTGTCTGTACTAAAAACACAAAAATTAACAGGGAGTGGTGGTGGGTTTCTGTAATCCCAGGTACTTGGGAGGCTGAGGTGGGAGAATCACTTGAACTGGGGAGGTGGACGTTGCAGTGAGCCAAGATCACGCCACTGCACTCCAGCCTGGGCAACAGACTGAGACTCCGTCTAAAAAAAAAAAATCTATCTATATCTATACCTATATCTATATCTGTAGCTAGAAGAGAAAATTTTGAAGGTTCTCACCACAAAGAAATAATAAAAATATATGATATATATGCTAAATATCGTGATTTAAATTTTATTTTTTATTATTTATTTTTTGAGATAGTCTTGCTCTGTCATCCAGGCTAGGGTGCAGTGGCACCATCACAGCTAACTGTAGCCTTGACCTCTCCGGCTCAAGTAATCTTCCATGCCTGGCTAAATGTTAAATTTTTTTGTAGCAATAGGGTCTCACTATGATGCCTAAGGTGGTCTCAAACTCCTGGCCTCAAGTGATCCTCCCAGTCAGCCTCCCAATGTGCTGGAATTACAGGAATGAGCCTCTGTACCAAACAAATTTTTAAGTTTTACGCAATGTATACGTGTATTGAAACATCTCATTACATCCCATAAATACGCACAATTATTATATGTTGTTTAAAAAGCAAAAGTAAGAAAACAAAAGAACACACCTTGTTCTAGTTTCTAATATCATAATTACAAACTCCCAAGTGTTCTTTAATAGCCTTTATCGGAAATGATGGTAAAATGGACTCCTTTATAAGTTCATTTATCAGAGCTTCTTTTCCAGAATACAACTGTAATTAATACCAGAGGGTATGTTTAAGAAACAGAATATAGTTGTACTAATAGGAGCTTTCAAGAAATGATGCAGAATATAAGTTATATCCATTCCATGTGATACTGATTTGATCAATTCAGCTGATCATTTAAATATTTTCTCATTGTAGATTTACGCCACTTTTGAAAGTTTTTGAAACTCAAATGTATCAGGTATTATTTTGTATTTCTTAGTATGCTGCCGCTTTTAAAAAACAATATGATATTAGTACTGAGGAGGAAGGAAAGGCAGAAAAGTGAATTATTTTCTGATTAATTTCTCTGTGGTAAGGAATTCCTCTCTCTCCTTTCCTCCCTACCTGTCTGCCCTCCTCCCCACATCCCTTGCTTTGGAAGAAGCACTGAGGTTAGAGGGAGTGTACATCTATTAACTACCTCAGATTTTTCAAAGAGTTCTCCCTACATATCGGTGCAATAAAACATACCCATCTGAAGCCTTTCCCACTTCTGTACAGAGTATTTTACATGTCTCTGTAACTTTATAAGTAATTCTATTTAAGATACTGGATATTTTCCACGGAAGCTCTTATTACACAAATTAGTTTTTTTTTCTAATGAGACTCAACTTTCATAAATTCTTTATTCTTCTAGTTCAGATTATGAAAGACAAAAGCTTTCTTAAAATATCCTGAATCTAGGTCAATAATTCAAAAACAAATATTGTCTGAATTTTAGATACATTCAGTGTATTTTGAAGTTTTTTTTTTTGCTAACATATGCTTATTTTCCTTTCAATTTCATTGTACCTTTGTCAAAAATCAAATGACTATATTTGCATAAATTTATTACTGCGATTTGTGTTCTTTTCCATTGATTCATGTGTCGTCTGCCTTTTCAGCAATACCGCAGTCATGATTACTGTAGTTTTACATTAAGTTCTAAAATTCCTTTAATAACATACTTGGACTAAAGTCCTATCAATTCCTATTAGAGTTAAAATAATCCTTTGTATAACCGATGAAACATGTTAGACTTAGTTTTACACACACAATTTTCAAAATCATCTGGGCTGTATCTGGTAAATATCTATCAGTGACAACAAAAAAGTCTGCTGAGATTTTATTAGAATTGTATTGTATTTATAGATCAAACTGGGAGAAATGACTTTAATGCTATTGAATTATCCAGTCCATGAACACGGTATACCTCTGCATTTATTTAGGTCTTTTTTATTTCTTTTATTAGTGTTTTGTGGTTTAACTGTACAGATCCTGCACATATTATGTTAGATGCATGTTTAATTATTTCATTTTTTGGTGCTCTTTAAGATGTTATTGATTTTTAAAGTTTACATTTTAGTAGTTCATTACTAATATATAGAAATACAATTTATATGCATATGTTGATTGTTTACCCACAAACTTGCTAAACTCATTGGTTGTGGGAGCTTTTTTGTAAATCTTTGGGCTGTCTGACAAAGACAATCACTTTATTTGTGAACAAGGATGATTTTATTTCTTATTTTCTAAATTGTATGTATGCCTTTCATTTGTTTCTCTTGTAATGGCCACAGCGCAAATAAATGATTTTGCCACAGGCCCAGAAAGCACAGGCCCAGGGACCAGTGCCATCTCCTCCTCCTTGGTTCCAGGCAGCTTGCCAGGGCTAAAACAAATACAGGGGGCCATGTTGTTCTAAAATGGCAGACTAGTCTCTGTCAGCAGGAAATTTGGGCAAGAAGTTTCCCCTAGGGTTGTGAGCATGGAAAATATTGGGTATAATAGCTTTACATATTTTATATAATTTAATCCTCACAGAAACTAAAAGAGGAAAAAAATTGAATAGAAATGACGAGACAAGGTAGCCTTGCCTTTGTCGGATCTTAGAGGGGAAAAAAAAATCAGTCTGTCATTACTATGTATGATTTTAGTTTTGATTTTCTGACATGATAAATTTATTCTGATAAGTTGATAATGTTTTCTTCTATTTTTAGTTTCCCCAGTTTTTTCTCTGAATGAATATCTTTTTTTCCAATTTTTTTGGTATCTATTGACATTATCATTTTTTTCTTAAGTGTGTTAATATGAGTTACACTGATTTTTTAATGCAGAGTTAGGTTACATTCCTGGGACAAAACCCACTTAGATGTGATGCATTATCCTTTTGATGTTTTGCTGGATTTGATTTGTTAATATTTTGTTGACAATCTTTACAGTTATATTCATGAAGGATATGGTCTCTAGTTTTCTTATAATAACCTTTTTGCGTAATTTTGGTATTATGTAAATGCTAGTCTTATGAAAATGAACTGGGAAGTTTTTCTTTCCTCTATTTTTTGAAAGGATTTTGAGGAATCAGTAGTATTTATTCATGAAATGGTAGACTTGACCATAAAAATCACCTGAGCTTTCAGTTACCTGTTTTGGAGCTTTATAATTAAGAATTCAATTTCAATGACATATAAAGGAATATTGATGTAATCTGTTCCTCTTAAGTGAGATTTCATAGGTAGTGTCTTTTGAAAATTTGTTCATTTCATCTAAGTGGTCAAATTTATGGGCACAGAGTTTTTCATAGTATTTCCTTCTTTTTCTTTTAATGTTTGTGGGGTCTTATAGTAATATGTCCTCATTCTTTCATAACACTGATAATTTTTGTCTTCTATGTTTTCCACATCAGTCTGACAAAACGCTTATCAATTTTATTCATCATTACAAAAATCAGTTTTTAGTTTTCATTTGCATTGATTTTCTCTATTGTATTTTCTGTGTTTAATTTTACTGATTTTTACTTCATTTTCTTCCTTCTGATTACTGTAGCTTTAACTTCCTTTTCTAATTTCTTGCAGTGGAACAGATTTTTTTTTAATCTTTATTTTATAAATTAAACTTTAAATAAGAGAAATCTCTCTCAATCACTGCTTTAGCTACATCCTACACATATTGACATATCTTTAAAATTTTTTATTTATCTCAAATATTTTAAAATTTTCCTTTAGAATTTCTCTTTGAAATATGTTTCCTTCTTCATAATTTTACCAGGTAACTTCCTGTTATCAATCTCTGGTTTAATTCCACTATGGTACAAGACCATACTTGGTATGGTTTCTATTATTTTAAATATTTTTGTAGTTTATTTTGTGGTTTAGATAGGGTCTATCTTGGTTATATTTTCATGTGCACTTCAGAAGGCAGTATATTCTGTCCCCTCTGCCCCACAATACATCTCCACGGACTCTTTTCAGTCTTTTATATGTGAACCTGGTGGGATTTCTTGCAAGAAGGTTTGGATTCTGCCAATGTCTACAGCCCACGATAGTTCCCATAGTTCCCTGTCCTGCATTCCCATATTCACCTTTCACCCATTTGTCAACTATTCTTGCTGACCTCTTCTTACCAGTATCAGGTGGTGTCTACCTCTAGTGAGCAAGTGCACAAATCGATTTCCCTTATTTGTCCTTAAACTTTTGGATCAGTTGGGTGCTCTGCCAACTGACTTTTTAAAAGTCATGCATTTACAGTTAGTCTGACTCTTTTTGTTTTGTCTTAAATGTGGGGAGTGATGCTCCTTCCAATACTTTGCATCATGTGGCAGAAAGTCTTGTGATTAAGTTCTTTGTCTGAAATAAAAAGTAAGTCCCTTACTGCCTACCCCTATAATGTAATTGGCTACCGAGTATCTTTACAAAACAAATTCCACATGATTTCCAATGATAATGAAGACATGAGATACTACCAATTTTTGTATAGTTGAAAATTTTATATTTGTGTAGTGTTTACAAAATAAAATTATAATCTCAAGGGATGCAAAAATAATGGAATGTAGAAATTACACACTTCATTAATAACTAAAACCAGTCTATAATTTGTTATGTTTTTGGTAACTGCATAGCCAAAATTCTATTAAGTGGATCAAGAAACAATAAAATAAATGAACACGGCTTGCAGTAAAATGTCATTGTTGAACCATAAAGAAATAAAGCTATGGATGCTGAATCTAAATAGAAAACAGAACAAATAATTGCCTGCTTTCATCTACCATATGACATCTGGGAGCAGCAAGCCCCTTGGAGAATCTCAAGTCACATTTTAACAACAGTGACCCACAAAATTTGGCTTCATATTTCACATATTTAACTGCAAGGCATTATAACATGGTTATTAGAAGAGAACAGATTTTTGGAATCAGACAGATTGAACTCCAATTACTACTTTCTACTCCATCATTTAACCAAAGGTGACTTCAAAGATACTAAGAGTTAGACTTCTCAAGAAAATTAACTTATATTAAAATATTTCCTGATTGTGTCTAGTTAGCATGGAAATTAACAGTCTAATTAGCTAAAACTACTAATATATACAAAAAGCAAAGAAACAAACACTGTAATCATATACTTGTAATTAATTTTGGTTAAATTTGGAGGTCCACCAGCATCTTTCTTTGTCATGACATCCTTACTTAGTGAAAAAAAAAAAAAAAAAAAAGTGGCTTTATAAACCAGACGCAATTGGGTTCTGATCCCAGCCATGCACTTATTAGAAGAGCAAACTTTTATAAACCACTGAATCACTATGAGATACAGTTTCTGTACCTTTAAAATGAAAATTTAAAATATCTATCTCTCAGGACTATCAAAAATAATGCATATAAAATGCCTGAATTTTTATTACATTTATCTTTGTCATTATTTCCTTCACCTCCAATATCATAGATCTTGCTGATATCAGGTTCAAGATTTAATTCCAAATCTAATTGCAAATCCTTGCCTTTCCCAAGATAAGAAGTATTAGTACTCCTTAATGAATTTCCGTATTTAAACTCCATAATTAAGAGTACTCAGATAAAAGCTTTATGATTGTGATAACACAATAGTGCCCTGGTTTTTTTAAAATAGTTTTTTAAAACTATAGTTTTTTAAAAGTGATTTCTAAACTGAATTTTACATAACAATTTTAGTTTTACAAAATGAGGCAAACAGGAAGAAATTTGATTTCAGGTACACTGATGTTGCTATTATCAAATATGAAATGATTATATAGCCAACTAAATATTAACACTATGTGATATCTCATATTTAGATATTCTTTGTATTCTTTATACTACTTGGAACCTTCGATGATGTTAATGGTTATCTACTTATCTTTTATTGATTTGCTTTAATAATGTCCTCATGAAAAGCTTAGGGATGATGAAAGTAAGGAATACTTTTTAGAAAGACATTTTACTTGGAATGGTGTGTTATTATCTGCCATGACACTTTCTAATATAAGGTCAACTGACCAAAGCAAACCAAACTACTGTTGATGAATGACAAGGGCAAAAATACCTTTAAATGTCTATTTTTTTTCGAAATCTCTGGCATCATGTGGGAAAATTTTAAAATACTACATGTTGATTTAATTACAAATATAGGAATCTGTGGAAAAATGTTCTTGACTTATTACAGTTCCACATATAACCAAAATAAGTTGGTAACAAATATTCTCAGTAGATATTTCTTTGCCTTTGGTTTTCAGCATAGGCTTGAGCCAACTCAATTTTATGTTTCCCATTCTGTTTTATAATAACCACAAAATATCTCCATTTCTAATTCCATCTGCCATTGGCTATTGAATGGGCTCCCTTTCCAGGCCTCTTGGTTCCCCCAGGCAGGCTTTCTGTGTACCCTACAGTTTAAATGTCAAAGGACTGTGGAGTAAGTGTTGGGGAAAACTGACTGTGAATTACAGGTGAATTCTGATCTCTAGCATTTATACAATGTTTCACTCTCCAGAGTGTCTCTTGTTTTCCACCCTGACTGTATCTCAACTTTTCTATGTTTAGTTAGGTTTGTTTTTTCCATGCAGGATACTGTTACGACATAAACTCAGTGAGTTGTAAATCTCTTAACTTTTTAGAGACTATTCTTTTATTTTAACAATGAATAGAAGCATTTTCCATATTGTCACTCTAATTTTAGGATACCTACAGCATCTCACATAGGTTTCCTAAAGTAATTTACCTCTGGTATACTATAACCTAAGCATGAGAGATAATAGGTTAAGAAAAAAAAATTTTTAGTTTAAGCCAAACACATAGTTCTGATTCCAGTTCTAATCAACTTCACTTCAGCCAAGAAACTGGTCATTTACACATCTCAATACATAAATTTACAATCAGAAGCTTCCTTTCCTTTGTTATTTAATAATTATTAGAGCAATGGCAAAGTTAGATGTTTTTAAGCCAACATTTTTATGTGATAATATATGAAAATTAATATTTCATGAACATTTACTTAAATTTTTACATCAGAAAGGATGTCATCTGACCCTTGGCTGAACTATAAACAGAAAACCAAGAAAAATGTCATAAAAAAGAAACAACAAAGAGTTAGGTGAAATTTGGAATTATATGCTATAATCTTAAATTATTAAATATTATCTTACAAAAATGTCTTTATTAGTGACTTTTAGAGTTTAAGGTGTCACTCCTCCTATTGTTTCCTAACCAGCTAAACACAATCATCGACCATTGCATCTAGACAATTGACAATGTATTCATCTGTCCATCCTTCCACTCATCAATCTAACCATTCCCCTTCACCGATGATCAGCTTGCACAGTTCCTTAGCTAAAGCTGAGGGAGATTCGGATGTCACTGACACAGTATTGATAGATTTACCATCAAATTTAGTAAAGGGATCTTCTTTACTGCCTAAGGGTGTGGGCTTTGAGTTACAAAGATCTAAATCCAAATCCTATTTCTGCTATGCACAAGCTATGTGTTATCTGTGCTTTGCTTAACCTCCCTTTGCCTAAGTTACTTATTTGTAAAATGGAGATTGTGAAATCTACATTTGAAGGTTGCAGGATGCTTAAATGATTATCATGCAGCCTGTATATTGCCCTCAGAAATAGTAGCTATCATTACTATTCTGGAGATGCTAAGAAGAACAATCACAAGCAAGTGCTAAGGAAAACATTAAATATTATTGAAAGAAAGAAGCATTCAATAGAGTACAGTGACCTAAAAAGTAAGCGAGAGAAGAGGCTTATTTTTTCTTAAAGGTAGTATCAAGTGCTAAAAGAAATTGAGAAAGCTTAATATTTTTGTCTGTTAGTTCTTCCAAACTATGAATCTTTGAGAAGGTATGACTATATTGAGTTCTTTCTTTTATTTAATGCCACTCATACCTACAAGCAATGACATAAATAAGCCACACAAGTAGGAGATACCTATATATATAAAGATATTCACCTGTGCTTTGCCACACACAGTGATATGGTTTGGATCTGTGTCCCCATCTGTATTAGTCAGAGTTCCCTAGAGGGACATAACTAATAAGGAGATATATAGATATAGATATAGATATAGATAGATATATAGATATATAGATATGAAGGGGAGTTTATTAAGTATTAACTCACACAATTACAAGGTCCAACAATAGGCCATCTGCAAACTGAGGAGCAAGGAGACCCAGTCCAAGTCCTAAAACTGAAGAACATGGAGTCTGATGTTTGAGGTCAGGAAGGCTCCAACACGGGAGAAAGATGTAATCTGGGAGGCTAGGCCAGTCTAGTCTTTTCACGTTTTTCTACCTGCTTTATATCCTAGCTGCACTGGCAGCTAATTAGATGGTGGCCACCCAGATTAAGGGTAGGTCTGCCTTTCCCAGCCCACTGACTCAAATGTTAATCTCCTTTGGCAACACCCTCACAACACACCCAGGATCAATACTTTGCCTCCTTCGACGCAATCAAGTTGACACTCAATATTAACCATCACAGCATCCAAACCTCCTGTGAAATTATAATCCCTGGTGTTGGAGGTGGAGCCTGGCAGGAGGTGATTGGATGATGAGAATGGTTTCTCATAGTTTAACACCATTGCCCTTGGTGCCGTCCTCACAATAGTGAGTTCTCCTGTGAGATTTCGTTGTTTAAAAATGTGTTGTACTTCCTTGCCCTCTCTTCTGCTCCTGCTCCCACCATGTAAGCCAGTTCATGCCCCCCTTTGCCTTCTGCCATGATTGGGAGCCTCCTGGAGACCTCCCCAGAAGCAGATGCTGCCATGCTTCCTGTACAGCCTGCAGAACCATGATGCAATTAAATTTCTTTCCTTGATAACTTATCCAGTCTCAAGTATTTCTTTATAGCAGTGCAAGAACAGACTCACACACACACACACACACACACACACACACACACACACAAACCCACAAACACAATCTGGAAAATTGCAATATATTTTAATGTTAATTTAGAAAAGTTTGAGAACCTTCAAGTGAAGAACTGCTTTAAACCTTTAGCTAGTGTTCTTGTACCTGATGGAAATGAAATGTTCAATTACTTCCTTTACTTTCTGGGTAGCAAATAACGGCATTTATTTGTATAGGATCCTCATATTATATATAAAGGAACTACAAAATAAGAACAAAACTATAAAGAAAGTAGAGAAATCAGTTAGAATGAAATCTTAGAAGGCAACCATCATGTCTCCTACCACAATGCATTCTGTTAAAGTTGTATATGCAAACCAATGAATATCAGTGGAGATACTGCCTTAAAGTTTATTATATAATTTTCTCGAGCCATTGTTTAAAAGTGAAAAGTCTCAGACTAAGGAAGACATTTGGTTCAAGTGGTTTCTATTTGAAATGGAAAGTGTTTGTAGAATCTAGAGCCAAAGAAATCTGGGGATTCAAAGTACAGTTGACCTGAGACACTGTGGATAAACGACTTTATCACTTTCAGTCCATGAGGGGTAAGAGAGTGGGTTTGAGAAAAGCACAGGTTTACTGGGCTTGTATCTGACTCTACTATTTATTAGCTGCCTGGCCTGGGACACATAATTGAACCCTTCTGACTTAGAGTTTCCTAATACGATGTGAATAACTGCTAAATTTGTCAATATGTTAGCAACTGTAACAAATAAACCTCAATACTTCAACATCTTAATGCAATAGTTTATATTTCTCTCTCATGTAACCATCCAGCAGGTGATTCTGTGGACAGGCAGGCTCCTTGGATCTTGTGGCTCCACTAACACCCAGGGTCTCTGCATCCAGCCGGTGGGAGGAGAAAGAAGGAATGATGAGAGTAGCCTCCATTCTTAAGAGCTTTGGCCCAGATGTGGTGCATGCCACTTCTCTAATACTGTTTGTGACACATTGTCACATTGTCACATATCACACCTAGAAGCAAGGAGGCCAGGAAAAGGAGTCCTTGTCTGTGCACTCACTTCCCAGCCACAGTTTTCTGCTATGGACTTGGGCACATGAACAGTGGCAGATGGCTAGCCGTTTTTCAATTCTTGCATTTCATGGTTGATGAGAGGGTTGCAGAGCACACATGTAAGGAAACCAGCACAACATTTGCCACACTGGGAGCAATCAACAAATGACACCTGCTAATTAGGGAGAGTAACTCCTCCAAGTTTGCCTGAGATTTTCTTTTGCATTAGCATGGAAGATCCTATGTCCCCGTAATCCCTAGAGTTCCAGGCAAACTAGGATGGTTTGTCTAGGACTGTCCTTGCCTTAAAACCGAAAGTCCACAATTCTGAAAACCTCCTCAGTTCCTCACAAACTGGAACACTTGCTCATCCTACTACTAATGTTAATATTATTATCATCATCTTGAATAAAAGGGAACATTTTTACTTGTGTTCTCAAGTGTGTGTGTGTGTGTGTGTGTGTGTGTGTAAAGTAATAACTGCTTTGCTGATTTGAATGAAATGCAATACAGAAAAAAACCCGCTACAAAATTCTCCAACATTTTGAAAATGATTTACTGCAGATGACCCAAGGAGACATTTGAGATGTTTGTGACAATGATAACTGTCTTGAAATGCACAAATACAGGCATGTGCAAGTGTTTCAGATATATTTTGAGTGATTCCAGAAGGCTGAAATGAGACCTATGGGTGGAAGATATGACAGGTAGATGATAGCTCAATATAAAGGAGTTTTCTTTAAAAAAGGGTCTGTTCAGAAGACAGACTAATTCAGCAATCCCCAAGGCAGAATCTGAATGCAAAACACATGCTGTATCCATATCCCAAAAGACCTACAATACTATTTAATGTGCTTTATATGCAACATCATTCTGGCCCCTTATCCTGGTTCTCAGGCAAAATAGATACTGAGGAGACATTTTAGCAAAAGTTATAGAGTAGGCACACATTTTCCCCTTATATTTCCTGATCTCTGTGAGCTTTATATTTTAATCTCAAATCTCTGTTATTATCTATTTTTCTGTTTCTAATGTCACACAATGTTACCCTCTGGGAGCAGAGCCAATCTGAGAACTCCCTGCTGCTTAACCCAATCAACTGGTGATTTTTTTTTTCATCTCTATACTGCTCCAAGTTGGAAGAGCAACAGAATTATATGCTTGGGCTGAAAAATTAATACAAGTCAGAGCCCTTAGAATGGTAATCTTCTAAATCTATGGAATCTATAAAACTGATTTCCCAAAAGAGGCTGGTTGGAATATCATTTTACCAACAGACTCCTTTGATCTTTCCTTCCCAAAGACATTTTCCCCATGTACTCCAAGGGAGAACATGATACAATTAAAGTAGATGTTCTCTTAAGACCCTGATTATGTGTCAAGCTCTGTGCAACTAGAATTCTGCCTTTTTTCTATAAGTTTGGTATGTGATTAATAAACACTAATGATCATTTTAAGTGGCCAGAGGGAGAGAGGACTATAAGATTTGGAAAAGAGGGAATGAACCATATACTGAAAATGGATCTATTAGTAATCCTGTGTAATTGAGATGTAGAGGTCTGTGCTTTTGAAATGATACTGTGTCTAAGCTTGGGCTGCTGTAATGAAATACCACAGCCTGGGTGGCTTAAACAGCTGACATTTATTTCTCACAGTTCTGAAGACGGGAAAGTTTGTGATCAAGGTACCAGGGAGAGCCATTTTCTGGCTTGCAGACGGCTGCCCTGTGTCCTCACATGGCGGAGAGACAGCACCAGCTCTAGTTTACCTTCCTCTTCTTATAAAAGCAAGAATCCCACCATGGGGTCCCCACCCACAGGTAAACCTAATTACCTTCCAAAGGTCCTATCTCCAAATATCAGCACATGGGACTTACAGCTCCAACATTTGAATTTGGGGGGACACAAATATTCAGTCTATAATAGAACCCCTTACACAGGCCAACAGGGATGCATCTAACTTGTGGCATTGGTGAATTTCCATCAATTATCCAACATATCCATTTGGTGCATCTACTATGGGAAGGGCAATGTGCTTTCTATGCTAGGCTCACTCAGGCAGAAATCATGGAGGACTCTGTGTCAGAAGATAGTCCAGAGGCTTTCTTACTGAGACAGACATCCTCCACATGTAGGATCTTATTATCCTCTATAAAAGTGTGTGATTTTTTCTTTCATGCTATTGCTATCTCATTGTGGTATTTTCCCATCAATACGTTAAATGCCCTCTTGTGTTCCCAAGAAGACAGCACTCAGTGCATTTTTTGATAAATGAATGAATGTCGGTTGGATAAATGATGTAACCTCTAAGGAAGAAAGATAAATAATTAGCATTCAAATCGAGCAAGTGTGGGTAATTCAAAAAATCAGAGAGCCATTAAATTCTACTTGGCTCACAAAATATGAATTCATCTTATGACAGCAGAGTTTGTATTTTCTAATTGTCTCTTCATCCTTTCTACTTTTCAGAGCACAAAGGCAGCACAATATCATTTATTCAGTACATTCAATTTGCATATTGGTGAAAATTGGGAAAGATTGGATTGTACTAAATATTTTTAGGATAGAAACGACAAATTCTTGCCGGGAAGGTACATGTCTTATTGTGGAAATAGGGTAGACCCCATGGAAACGTATGAAAGTTCTACCCCTTGCCGTGGCACCTTAAACTCTCTGAGCCTCAAAAACCTTTAACCGTAAATGGGGTGATTATTACACCCAACTCATTTACATCCCATTATATTTTGGTACTTTATTTGTACTCATATTAACAAAAGCTAAAAGAGCATTTATTTGTGTAGAATGAAAAGTCTAATAAAGTACTGGCTTCAGGCACAGCTGTGTCCAGGAGTTCAAACAATATTACAAAGATTACCTCTCTCTCATGACTCAATATTTGGCTATATTTTTAGAGTGTACAACCAACAGATTTAGGCTCATCTTATCTTTTCAACCATCAGTTTTTTTTCTGACACACCATCTTTTTTTTATCTAGTACCATCAAAACACCTAGAATGAGTCACATTGGCTTGGTTTGAGGCACTTAAACAATCCCTATGGCTGATTGGCCACACATGGTTTATTTGCTCAACTCTAGGGATTAAGAGTCAGGACACATTTAGACACATTTGGACTAAGTGTGGCAAGAAATATTTTCCCCAAAATAAATAGAGAAGAAGTAATGAATTCTGGGCAGATATTCACTACACACACACACAATCACACACACACACACACACACACACATCTATGTGCTATTATAATCTGGCTGGCCTATTTGAAAGTAACTATATTTTAGAGGCAGTTTTCAAAATTAACATCAGACAATCCCTTTGGGTTATTACAGATCCGTAGAGTTTGATTTTTAAACTACTATCATTAGTAACATAATGGTAAGGGCACTTGTCATAAAATATTTGGTCTACATAAATGTAATATAAGATAACTAGACGAATTTAAAAAATGAAAGCAATGATAGTCAACATCCTGTATAATTATGTTTCTCTTGCTTGACTTTCACATTCTATTGAATTTTTCCTCTTGAAGATCTTTATGTATCTTCAAATATTAGATTAACACAGGTTTAACGCAATTTATTTTTATCCCAAGAGTCTATGCATTTTCTCTTTTCAAATAAGAACGTTTTAAAATACTAGATTTCTGCTAAATTATAAATTACAAATTCTAATAAATTATCACTTTAAAATTAGGTTTTACTAAATCTAAGTATGAATACTTTTTTAATCTTATGAAAATTATGCTGAAAATATGACTGTCAAAGAAATGCAATGAAGATTAAAAAGCATTAAATAATAAATCACTCCACAAAAATTAAAATATGGGTTGATTTGTTTTTTAACCTTCTACCTGGGTTCCCTCTACTTATTACATTCCCCTTATACTTAAATAAACTTGAAGAACATAAGAATATATTTACAACAGACAATGTTTTAAAATGTTATTTCAAATAATAGTTTTAAGAAAACTAAACATTAGTTAAAACCAGGTTAAATCGCCTTCATTGTAGACAAAATGCCACCAAATGTCAAGCATATGTTAATAGATATATAGTTACAACCATAGTTTGGTAACGCGATTGCCATATATATTTTAATGTTATGGGCAGTGATATGGAGAGCTTCAGAGGATAATTATACACATTAAATTCACTATTCAGCACAAGATACTTTGCTGCAGCCTAAACATCACTGTGAGAAAGTATATTTTCTGCTACATCTTTGACGTATTTATTGTCAATCATTAGTACTATTAGAAAATTGGTCAGGCGCTGTGGCTCACGCCTGTAATACCAGCACTTTGGGAGGCCAAAGGTGGACGGATCACTTGAGGTCAGGAGTTTTGAGACCATCCTGGCCAACATGGTGAAACCCTGCCTTTACTAAAAAGACAAAAATTAGCCAGGCGTGATGGTGGAAGCCTGTAATCCCAGCTACTCAGGAGGCTGAGGCAGGAGAATCACTTGGACCCGGGAGGCTGAGGTTGCAGTGAGCGGAGATCGCGCCACTGCCCTCCAGTCTGGGCGACAGAGCAAGACTCTGCCTCAGAAAAGAAAATTTAAGGGGGCGGAGCAAGATGGCCGAATAGGAACAGCTCCAGTCTCCAACTCCCAGCGCCAGCGACACAGAAGACCAGTGATTTCTGCATTTTCAACTGAGGTACTGGGTTCATCTCACTAGGGAGTGCCGGACAATCTGTGCTGGTCAGCTGCTGCAGCCCGACCAGCGAGAGCTGAAGCAGGGCGAGGCATCGCCTCACCTGGGAAGCGCAAGGGGAAAGGGAATCCCTTTTCCTAGCCAGGGGAACGGAGACACACAACACCTGGAAAATCGGGTAACTCCCACCCCAATACTGTGCTTTAAGCAAACAGGCACACCTGGAGATAATATCCCACACCTGGCCGGGAGGGTCCCACGCCCACGAAGCCTCCCTCATTGCTAGCACAGCAGTCTGCGATATCGCGGCAAGGCAGCAGCGAGGCTGGGGGAGGGGCGCCCGCCATTGCTGAGGCTTAAGTAGGTAAACAAAGCTGCTGGGAAGTTCCAACTGGGTGGAGCTCACAGCAGCTCAAGGAAACCTGCCTGTCTCTGTAGACTCCACCTCTGGGGACAGGGCACAGATAACAACAAAAGCAACAGAAACCTCTGCAGATGCAAACGACTCTGTCTGACAGCTTTGAAGAGAGCAGTGGATCTCCCAACATGGAGGTTGAGATCTGAGAAGGGACAGACTGCCTGCTCAAGTGGGTCCCTGACCCCTGAGTAGCCTAACTGGGAGACATCCCCCACTAGGGGCAGTCTGACACCCCACACCTCACAGGGTGGAGTACACCCCTGAGAGGAAGCCTCCAAAGCAAGAATCAGACAGGTACACTCGCTGTTCAGCAATATTCTATCTTCTGCAGCCTCTGCTGCTGATACCCAGGCAAACAGCGTCTGGAGTGGACCTCAAGCAATCTCCAACAGACCTACAGCTGAGGGTCCTGACTGTTAGAAGGAAAACTATCAAACAGGAAGGACACCTACACCAAAACCCCATCAGTACATCACCATCATCAAAGACCAGAGGCAGATAAAACCACAAAGATGGGGAAAAAGCAGGGCAGAAAAGCTGGAAATTCAAAAAATAAGAGCGCATCTCCCCCGGCAAAGGAGCGCAGCTCATCGCCAGCAACGGATCAAAGCTGGACGGAGAATGACTTTGATGAGATGAGAGAAGAAGGCTTCAGTCCATCAAACTTCTCAGAGCTAAAGGAGGAATTACGTACCCAGCGCAAAGAAACTAAAAATCTTGAAAAAAAAGTGGAAGAATTGATGGCTAGAGTAATTAATGCAGAGAAGGTCATAAACGAAATGAAAGAGATGAAAACCATGACACGAGAAATACGTGACAAATGCACAAGCTTCAGTAACCGACTCGATCAACTGGAAGAAAGAGTATCAGCGATTGAGGATCAAATGAATGAAATGAAGCGAGAAGAGAAACCAAAAGAAAAAAGAAGAAAAAGAAATGAACAAAGCCTGCAAGAAGTATGGGATTATGTAAAAAGACCAAATCTACGTCTGATTGGGGTGCCTGAAAGTGAGGGGGAAAATGGAACCAAGTTGGAAAACACTCTTCAGGATATCATCCAGGAGAACTTCCCCAACCTAGTAGGGCAGGCCAACATTCAAATCCAGGAAATACAGAGAACGCCACAAAGATACTCCTCGAGAAGAGCAACTCCAAGACACATAATTGCCAGATTCACCAAAGTTGAAATGAAGGAAAAAATCTTTTTTTTTTTTTTTTTAATTTATTTATTATTATTATACTGTAAGTTGTAGGGTACATGTGCATAACGTGCAGGTTTGTTACATATGTATACTTGTGCCTTGTTGGTGTGCTGCACCCATCAACTCGTCATTTACATCAGGTATAACTCCCAATGCAATCCCTCCCCCCGCCCCCCTCCCCATGATAGGCCCCGGTGTGTGATGTTCCCCTTCCCGAGTCCAAGTGATCTCATTGTTCAGTTCCCACCTATGAGTGAGAACATGCGGTGTTTGGTTTTCTGTTCTTGTGATAGTTTGCTAAGAATGATGGATTCCAGCTGCATCCATGTCCCTACAAAGGACACAAACTCATCCTTTTTTATGGCTGCATAGTATTCCATGGTGTATATATGCCACATTTTCTTAATCCAATCTGTCACTGATGGACATTTGGGTTGATTCCAAGTCTTTGCTATTGTGAATAGTGCTGCAATAAACATACGTGTGCATGTGTCTTTATAGCAGCATAATTTATAATCCTTTGGGTATATACCCAGTAATGGGATGGCTGGGTCATATGGTACATCTAGTTCTAGATCCTTGAGGAATCGCCATACTGTTTTCCATAATGGTTGAACTAGTTTACAATCCCACCAACAGTGTAAAAGTGTTCCTATTTCTCCACATCCTCTCCAGCACCTGTTGTTTCCTGACTTTTGAATGATCGCCATTCTAACTGGTGTGAGATGGTATCTCATTGTGGTTTTGATTTGCATTTCTCTGATGGCCAGTGATGATGAGCATTTTTTCATGTGTTTGTTGGCTGTATGAATGTCTTCTTTTGAGAAATGTCTATTCATATCCTTTGCCCACTTTTTGATGGGGTTGTTTGTTTTTTTCTTGTAAATTTGTTGGAGTTCTTTGTAGGTTCTGGATATTAGCCCTTTGTCAGATGAGTAGATAGCAAAAATTTTCTCCCATTCTGTAGGTTGCCTGTTCACTCTGATGGTAGTTTCTTTTGCTGTGCAGAAGCTCTTTAGTTTAATGAGATCCCATTTGTCAATTTTGGCTTTTGCTGCCGTTGCTTTTGGTGTTTTAGACATGAAGTCTTTGCCCATGCCTATGTCCTGAATGGTACTACCTAGATTTTCCTCTAGGATTTTTATGGTATTAGGTCTAACATTTAAGTCTCTAATCCATCTTGAATTAATTTTCGTATAAGGAGTAAGGAAAGGATCCAGTTTCAGCTTTCTACTTATGGCTAGCCAATTTTCCCAGCACCATTTATTAAATAGGGAATCCTTTCCCCATTTCTTGTTTCTCTCAGGTTTGTCAAAGATCAGATGGCTGTAGATGTGTGGTATTATTTCTGAGGACTCTGTTCTGTTCCATTGGTCTATATCTCTGTTTTGGTACCATTACCATGCTGTTTTGGTTACTGTAGCCTTGTAGTATAGTTTGAAGTCAGGTAGCGTGATGCCTCCAGCTTTGTTCTTTTGACTTAGGATTGTCTTGGAGATGCGGGCTCTTTTTTGGTTCCATATGAACTTTAAAGCAGTTTTTTCCAATTCTGTGAAGAAACTCGTTGGTAGCTTGTGGGGATGGCATTGAATCTATAAATAACCTTGGGCAGTATGGCCATTTTCACGATATTGATTCTTCCTATCCATGAGCATGGTATGTTCTTCTATTTGTTTGTGTCCTCTTTTATTTCACTGAGCAGTGGTTTGTAGTTCTCCTTGAAGAGGTCCTTTACATCCCTTGTAAGTTGGATTCCTAGGTATTTTATTCTCTTTGAAGCAATTGTGAATGGAAGTTCATTCATCATTTGGCTCTCTGTTTGTCTGTTACTGGTGTATAAGAATGCTTGTGATTTTTGCACATTAATTTTGTATCCTGAGACTTTGCTGAAGTTGCTTATCAGCTTAAGGAGATTTTGGGCTGAGACAATGGGGTTTTCTAAATATACAATCATGTCATCTGCAAAGAGGGACAATTTAACTTCTTCTTTTCCTAACTGAATACCCTTGATTTCTTTCTCTTGCCTGATTGCCCTAGCCAGAACTTCCAACACTATGTTGAATAGGAGTGGTGAGAGAGGGCATCCCTGTCTTGTGCCAGTTTTCAAAGGGAATTTTTCCAGTTTTTGCCCATTCAGTATGATATTGGCTGTGGGTTTGTCATAAATAGCTCTTATTATTTTGAGGTACGTTCCATCAATACCGAATTTATTGAGCGTTTTTAGCATGAAGGGCTGTTGAATTTTGTCAAAAGCTTTTTCTGTATCTATTGAGATAATCATGTGGTTCTTGTCTTTGGTTCTGTTTATATGCTAGATTATGTTTATTGATTTGTGAATGTTGAACCAGCCTTGCATCCCAGGGATGAAGCCCACTTGATCATGGTGGATAAGCTTTTTGATGTGCTGCTGAATCCGGTTTGCCAGTATTTTATTGAGGATTTTTGCATCGATGTTCATCAGGGATATTGGTCTAAAATTCTCTTTTTTTGTTGTATCTCTGCCAGGCTTTGGTATCAGGATGATGTTGGCCTCATAAAATGAGTTAGGGAGGATTCCCTCTTTTTCTATTGATTGGAATAGTTTCAGAAGGAATGGTACCAGCTCCTCCTTGTACCTCTGGTAGAATTCAGCTGTGAATCCATCTGGTCCTGGACTTTTTTTGATTGGTAGGCTATTAATTATTGCCTCAATTTCAGAGCCTGCTATTGGTCTATTCAGGGATTCAACTTCTTCCTGGTTTAGTCTTGGAAGAGTGTAAGTGTCCAGGAAATTATCCATTTCTTCTAGATTTTCTATTTATTTGCATAGAGGTGTTTATAGTATTCTCTGATGGTAGTTTGTATTTCTATGGGGTCGGTGGTGATATCCCCTTTATCATTTTTTATTGCATCTATTTGATTATTCTCTCTTTTCTTCTTTATTAGTCTTGCTAGCGGTCTGTCAATTTTGTTGATCTTTTCAAAAAACCAACTCCTGGATTCATTGATTTTTTGGAGGGTTTTTTGTGTCTCTATCTCCTTAAGTTCTGCTCTGATCTTAGTTATTTCTTGCCTTCTGCTAGCTTTGGAATGTGTTTGCTCTTGCTTCTCTAGTTCTTTTAACAGTGATGTTAGAGTGTCAATTTTAGATCTTTCCTGCTTTCTCTTGTGGGCATTTAGTGCTATAAATTTCCCTCTACACACTGCTTTAAATGTGTCCCAGAGATTCTGGTATGTTGTATCTTTGTTCTCATTGGTTTCAAAGAACATCTTTATTTCTGCCTTCATTTCGTTATGTACCCACTAGTCATTCAGGAGCAGGTTGTTCAGTTTCCATGTAGTTGAGTGGTTTTGATTGAGTTTCTTAGTCCTGAGTTCTAGTTTGATTGCACTGTGGTCTGAGAGACAGTTTGTTATAATTTCTGTTCTTGTACATTTGCTGAGGAGTGCTTTACTTCCAATTATGTGGTCAATTTTGGAATAAGTGCTATGTGGTGCTGAGAAGAATGTATATTCTGTTGATTTGGGGTGGAGAGTTCTATAGATGTCTATTAGGTCTGCTTGCTGCAGAGATGAGTTCAATTCCTGGATATCCTTGTTAACTTTCTGTCTCGTTGATCTGTCTAATGTTGACAATGGAGTGTTGAAGTCTCCCATTATTATTGTATGGGAGTCTAAGTCTCTTTGTAAGTCTCTAAGGACTTGCTTTATGAATCTGGGTGCTCCTGTATTGGGTGCATATATATTTAGGATAGTTAGTTCTTCCTGTTGAATTGATCCCTTTACCATTATGTAATGGCCTTCTTTGTCTCTTTTGATCTTTGACGGTTTAAAGTCTATTTTATCCGAGACTAGTATTGCAACCTCTGCTTTCTTTTGTTCTCCATTTGCTTGGTAAATCTTCCTCCATCCCTTTATTTTGAGCCTATGTATGTCTCTGTGTGTGAGATGGGTCTCCTGAATACAGCAGACTGATGGGTCTTGATTCTTTATCCAGTTTGCCAGTCTACGTCTTTTAATTGGAGCATTTAGTCCATTTACATTTAAGGTTAATATTGTTATGTGTGAACTTGATCCTGCCATTATGATATTAACTGGTTATTTTGCTCGTTAGTTGATGCAGTTTCTTCCTAGCCTCGATGGTCTTTACATTTTGGCATGTTTTTGCAATGGCTGGTACTGGTTGTTCCTTTCCATGTTTAGTACTTCCTTCAGGAGCTCTTGTAAGGCAGGCCTAGTGGTGACAAAATCTCTAAGCATTTGCTTATCTGTAAAGGATTTTATTTCTCCTTCACTTATGACACTTAGTTTGGCTGGATATGAAATTCTGGGTTTAAAATTCTTTTCTTTAAGAATGTTGAATATTGGCCCCCACTCTCTTCTGGCTTGGAGAGTTTCTGCAGAGAGATCTGCTGTTAGTCTGATGGGCTTCCCTTTGTGGGTAACCCGACCTTTCTCTCTGGCTGCCTTTAAGATTTTTTCCTGGGGGGGCGGAGCAAGATGGCCGAATAGGAGCAGCTCCAGTCTTCAACTCCCAGCGCCAGCGACACAGAAGACCGGTGATTTCGGCATTTTCAACTGAGGTACTGGGTTCATCTCACTGGGGAGTGCCGGACGATCGGTACTGGTCAGCTGCTGCAGCCCGACCAGCGAGAGCTGAAGCAGGGCGAGGCATTGCCTCACCTGAGAAGCGCAAGGGGGAAGGGAATCCCTTTTCCTAGCCAGGGGAACTGAGACACACAACACCTGGAGAATCGGGTATCTCCCACCCCAATACTGCGCTTTGAGCAAACAGGCACACCAGGAGATCATATCCCACACCTGGCCGGGAGGGTCCCACACCCACGGAGCCTCCCTCATTGCTATTACAGCAGTCTGTGATCTACCGGCAAGGCAGCAGCGAGGCTGGGGGAGGGGCGCCCGCCATTGCTGAGGCTTAAGTAGGTAAACAAAGCTGCTGGGAAGCTTGAACTGGGTGGAGCTCACAGCAGCTCAAGGAAACCTGCCTGTCTCTGTAGACTCCACCTCTGGGGGCAGGGCACAGAAAACAATAACAAAGCAGCAGACACCTCTGCAGACGCAAAGGACTCTGTCTGACAGCTTTGAAGAGAGCAGTGGATCTCCCAACACAGAGGTTGAGATCTGAGAAGGGACAGACTCCCTGCTCAAGCGGGTCCCTGACCCCTGAGTAGCCTAACTGGGAGACATCCCCCACTAGGGGCAGTCTGACACCCCACACCTCACAGGGTGGAGTACACCCCTGAGAGGAAGCTTCCAAAGCAAGAATCAGACAGGTACACTTGCTGTTCAGAAATATTCTATCTTCTGCAGCCTCTGCTGCTGTTACCCAGGCAAACAGGGTCTGGAGTGGACCTCAAGCAATCTCCAACAGACCTACAGCTGAGGGTCCTGACTGTTAGAAGGAAAACTATCAAACAGGAAGGACACCTACACCAAAACCCCATCAGTACATCACCATCATCAAAGACCAGAGGCAGATAAAACCACAAAGATGGGGAAAAAGCAGGGCAGAAAAGATGGAAATTCAAAAAACAAGAGCGCATCTCCCCCGGCAAAGGAGCGCAGCTCATCGCCAGCAACGGATCAAAGCTGGACGGAGAATGACTTTGACGAGATGAGAGAAGAAGGCTTCAGTCCATCAAATTTCTCAGAGCTAAAGGAGGAATTACGTACCCAGCGCAAAGAAACTAAAAATCTTGAAAAAAAAGTGGAAGAATTGACGGCTAGAGTAATTAATGCAGAGAAGGTCATAAACGAAATGAAAGAGATGAAAACCATGACACGAGAAATACGTGACAAATGCACAAGCTTCAGTAACCGACTCGATCAACTGGAAGAAAGAGTATCAGCAATTGAGGATCAAATGAATGAAATGAAGCGAGAAGAGAAACCAAAAGAAAAAAGAAGAAAAAGAAATGAACAAAGCCTGCAAGAAGTATGGGATTATGTAAAAAGACCAAATCTACGTCTGATTGGGGTGCCTGAAAGTGAGGGGGAAAATGGAACCAAGTTGGAAAACACTCTTCAGGACATCATCCAGGAGAACTTCCCCAACCTAGTAGGGCAGGCCAACATTCAAATCCAGGAAATACAGAGAACGCCACAAAGATACTCCTCGAGAAGAGCAACTCCAAGACACATAATTGCCAGATTCACCAAAGTTGAAATGAAGGAAAAAATCTTTTTTTTTTTTTTTTTAATTTATTTATTATTATTATACTGTAAGTTGTAGGGTACATGTGCATAACGTGCAGGTTTGTTACATATGTATACTTGTGCCTTGTTGGTGTGCTGCACCCATCAACTCGTCATTTACATCAGGTATAACTCCCAATGCAATCCCTCCCCCCGCCCCCCTCCCCATGATAGGCCCCGGTGTGTGATGTTCCCCTTCCCGAGTCCAAGTGATCTCATTGTTCAGTTCCCACCTATGAGTGAGAACATGCGGTGTTTGGTTTTCTGTTCTTGTGATAGTTTGCTAAGAATGATGGATTCCAGCTGCATCCATGTCCCTACAAAGGACACAAACTCATCCTTTTTTATGGCTGCATAGTATTCCATGGTGTATATATGCCACATTTTCTTAATCCAATCTGTCACTGATGGACATTTGGGTTGATTCCAAGTCTTTGCTATTGTGAATAGTGCTGCAATAAACATACGTGTGCATGTGTCTTTATAGCAGCATAATTTATAATCCTTTGGGTATAT
>NC_037669.1:65834380-65921132 GCF_003255815.1 Theropithecus gelada
CAAAACCCTTAAAAAAAAAAAAAAAAAAAAAAAAAAAAAAGCCTAACTCCAAAACCTTAAAACTCAGAGCCACACATACCCTTGTCTTCATGATATCCTTAAATCTTTAGGTAGAGACTCCCTGTGAAAATGAATATGCACCTTTTGAAAAAATCTTAATGTGGGGTGTTAGGTTAAATCTATCCCCTTTTCTTTTAAAATATGGTAAGCTTAGTTGGGTTTACATTCATGTATTTTTAGTTTCCCAAAGTTTGAGGATTTCTGATAAGCATGAATAAGTTAAAATTAATGCCGAAGAATCAGGAGTGATTTTTCCTTCTTTACCTTTCTTTTCTACATCATTCAAAAAATGGCAATGTACATTAAATGGTTATCAGCAGAAGATGATGGTCCTGTGAATGTGTTGATACTCTGACAAATCTAACCAGAGTTGTCAGTGTTGCCTTCAAAGCTGAGTTTTTGTTAGCTGTGTATTCACAGGTAAATTTGCCAGCTGCAATCATGAGTTACAATTATATTAGTCTACAAGAAAGTCAGTGATTTACAATTTGGGAATGTTCCACACGTATTTCAGTTAATCTAATAGCATAGTATACATTTCAGCATTGTGTTTTATTGTTTTATTGGTGCTTACTCACAATGCAAATGTTTGAGTTGCTGTTGTCATTGCCCTCATCATAGCTAATAGTGATTGAAAACATTGTGTCCCAAGTAATTTATGCTCATTCCCACATTTAATCCTCATAACTACTCCCAAGCAGTAGGTGCCATTATTATCTCTATTTTAAAGGTGATAGAAGTATGGTTTGAAGGGATTAGGTGACTTATGCGCAGTAATACCATACTTTTACTTGCAGAAAATTGTTTTCTTAATTTATTTTCAAATTTCTTTAATTGAATAAAAATGTTTGCTTAACTAACTTTATGTAAGAATGAGACAATTTTTATGCTTGGTTGCTAATTTCATTGATGCATTTCTGTTTCCATATATCATTTCCAATTTTTTTGAAAACATACATTTTTTGTCTACAATTGCAAAGAACTCCAATAATATAAAATTGAATATGATTGACTAGCATTTTTAGGCTAACTTAAAGTAATGTAAGACATAATTCTACTACTTTAGATGTTAATTAACCAGTGTAAATTTGATTAGAGAAGTTTGTATGTTTATCTTCTTTGTATTAGCTATAGAAAAACAGTGTGGCTAACAATTGGCTAGTACAGTGACAATTGCAGAGCACAAGTTTAGCGACAAACCCTTTGAATTTCTATAGCAAGACCCATTTGTAAGCAACCGACTAATGTAACATTTAACATGATCCTTATCTGATTATTAGAGGAAGTCTAATCTACCTGTTTGTCATACCACTTGGTTGCTGTTAGATCAAAGAGCACATGGGTTTGGAAATACAGAAACAAAAAATTGTGTATTTACAACTCTTTACTAAATATGTTTGGTTTTCTCAACAATTCCTACTGAATTAATATGGTCTAAATATACATCATTATTTATATATTCCAAATACAGCATCAATCAAAAATTCTGATTGCAAAAATATATGCAAACAAGTTTATCTGGCTCTTTTCTCTGACTTAATAATTGATGTGATTACTTGCTAGGAAATTATGATTGTAAAAGACAGTGTAACACCATGGTGGAATCAGTGAAGAACTTAGTGGATTAGTAAGACAGAAGGAAGAGACTGATTAGAAATCAATAGGAATGTCATGATAATGTACAATGAATGAATGAAAAATTTTAAAAGAAGCAAAATCCCTTTATAGTTTAGAGATGGCATATAAATGCCCAATCCAAAGTAGAAATTTGCACATAACAGTGATGCCGATAATTCTGGTTGAAACTTACTGAGCAATTTCCAGTGATGGTTCTAAGTCATTTTCATGTATTGATTCTTAATTCCCACAGCAATATCATGACTTGAAGGTATTAGTATGCTTACTTTAGAGAGGAGGAAGCTGAGGCATATTGAGGTTATATAACTGTACTGAGATTGCAGAGTAAGTAACAGGATGGGCATCCAAATCCACAGTCTTAGCTACTATGGTATCCTCTCTTTCAGCCATATTGTTAGAATTTCATCACTTGTTTAATACCTTTATTTATTGTGATTTTGCTCTATGCTTAGGATATGGGTAAGATGATCACAGGTTGTCATGGCTTCTCTGCTCATGGAGCTTTAGTTTCATGGGAATTCCAGCAACTGAATGAAATCTCTCAAAAACAATGCTCTGCTGTTACCACAATTCAACTAGAGTCTTTAGGTTCATCTGTAGATGTTATTAAGGGCAATTTCCTACGTTGGGTGGGAAATTCACATAGATGATTAAAATCCCCAATCATCTTAAAATGGCATATAAAGAACGTATGTTAATTTTTACATTTTATGTTAATAATTTTTAAATATGTACCAAAATTACAAGTAAAACAGAATCTCTTAGAGCCATTAATAGTATTGTTACTGGTAGCTCTAAATAGTCTTCTTGAGCTTTGACATGGTTGAAGTGCAAATCCTATTTAAAATTTTGATAAGGCTCTTGTGATTATCACTATGAAGAGAATTACTCATCTGCCTTGGCATAAAGAGCAAAAATAACATTTTTGATTACCTGCTTGCTATCTCTCTTCCTCTATGGATTCTAAACTTTACAGGGAAAGAGTCCTTCTGTGTCTTATTTACCCAGCCACTGTGCCCAGCACAAACCCAGCACATGGGAACAGCATATTAAATGTTGAATAGATGAATGAAACCTAAAGAAGCAAGCCAAACCTCAAGTACTATTATTAATCAAATGTTCTTCCTCTTGACTGCACACTGCGAATTCAAGACACGCTACAGTTCTTTACCATCTCACTTAAAATGTGCAAGTTTCATGTACTCATCATTATGGAATTTTGTATGCGAGGCTTTAAATCAGTACAGTTTTTAGATGATATTTCTGATTAATGTAAAATAACACAAGGATTCTCAAGTACTGTAGCTTCCATTAAACACTTAATTTTTTGATATCCAAATACTTGAGTTTTTTAAAAGCATTTTTAAGTTAAACACTAATTAGTCTCTTTAAGTAATCTAAGATGGGTTTCTGTCACTTACCACTGAAAGAGAGCAAACTCTTAACAGCATCTTTCATCTCAAGGGACTGATGAAGAAAATCTGCAGATGGCTTAAAAATGATAAGTTGCATTAGTTTCTAAAAAGAAACATTGAGAATTTTATGTTCAGAGTTTGCAAGAGATAATCTGTAGGATGAATATTCTGCTTTGTATAATCAAACAAGTCAAGTGGTAATTCTGACATTCAGTATGAATGGATCCAGACACTCAAACAACTTCCACCAGAATCATGTAATAAGATCTCAAATTTAATAAAACTGAATTGTTGGTTCTCCTTCCAACCCATTTAAATCCTCTCTCTTCTGTGATAGTCCCATTTCCATAAATTCCACTCCAATGTTTCAGTTTCTCAAGCCAAAAATCTTAGAGTCACCCTCGAGTCATTTTCTCTCATACCCTACACTAGATCCAGAATCTTACTTCTACATTTATCAAGAATTTACCACTTCTGGCCAGGCATGGGGGCTCATTCTTGTAATACCAACACTTTGGGAGGCCAAAGTGGTATGATTGCTTGAGCCCCGGAGTTCAAGACCAGCCTGGGCAACAGAATAACACTGTCTCACTATACTGAGACAGAGAAAAATATAAGAAAATTAACCGGGTGTGGTGGTGTGTGCCTGTACTCCCAGCTACTCGGGAGGCTGAGGTGGGAGGATTGCTTGAGCTTAGGAGATCCATCAGAGCTGCAGTGAACCATAATTGTGCCACTGCACTTCAGTGTGGGCAACAGAGTAAAACCCTGTCTCAAAAAAAATAATAAAAATAAAAAATGGGATATACCACATCTTACACTGCTGCCACACCAGGGTAAGCTGCCTCCAACTCTCTCCTGTAGATCAGGGCAATGGCTTCTTACTGTTCATCCTGTTTCTGCCTTTGCCTTGACATCCTGATAATGTCACTTACCTGTTCATGACCTTTTTGTCACTTCCCATCCCACTTCAGGTAAATGCTAAATCCTTAAAATGTCCAACGAGGGCTTATACAGTCCACTCCCCAATCTCTGCTAACTCATTTCCTATTCTTTTCCACCTTGCTCCTTCCACTTTACTTTAGGACCTCTGCATGTACTGTTTCCTGTATCTCAAAAGCTCTTCCTACAGATACCCCCATAATGCACTCCCCCGTCTCTTCCAGGTCGTCACTCAGATATCACCTGGGTGCCACCTGACTGCAGCTCCACCTTTCCTGATGCATACCCTCGTCTCCTTCCCTGCTTTATCCTTGTGCCTAGCCTCAGAGCCACCACATGTACTATATCTCATGGCTACTCACTTCATCATTGTGTCCCCAGGACATCGTTGTGTCCTGCCTTAGCCAGAGTGTCAGCACCTTCAGAACAGAGCTATGGCCTGGTTTGATCATTGCTCTGTTGCCAGAGCTCTGCTCCAGTGTTTAAGTAATCATAGTCAGTAGTCAGTGCCCAGTAAGTATTTGTTGAACAATGACTCTCTCCATCACTGTCTCTGCTCTATGGCAGCATCACTCTAACCAAGTTATCTCTTCGTGGTAGAAAGATTGCCACCAGCACCTCAAGAGGACTGTTGTCTTTCGGCCAATCACACTGGGAAAGGTGGGCAGCTTCTTTCTGATTATTCTACCCAGAGCTAAGTAGGCTTCTCATTGATTCATCTTGGGTAAACAACCAATTGTTATTTCCAGTTGTGAGAAAAACTGGACCAGCCTGGCCTGGAACACACGCCCAGACTCCCCTGGAACAAGGGGATTCTATATTTTTATACCTTTGCTAATTATTATGTGTGAGTCTACTTGGGGAAATAGAAGAATGCCAAACGATACAGTCACTTTTGCATTTGAGTCTTTGCTTTTCCAAATGAAATGCTCATTCATGTAAGTGGAGCCAAAATCAGTTACCTGAATTTAAGGAAATCAAGTAGGTGTGCCCTTTTTTTTTTATTATTATACTTTAAGTTCTAGGGTACATGTGCATAACGTGCAGGTTTGTTACATATGTATACTTGTGCCATGTTGCTGTGCTGCACCCATCAACTCGTCAGCACCCATCAACTCGTCATTTACATCATGTATAACTCGCGATTCCTCAAGGATCTAGAACTAGATGTACCATATGACCCAGCCATCCCATTACTGGGTATATACCCAGAGGATTATAAATCATGCTGCTATAAAGACACATGCACACGTATGTTTATTGTGGCACTATTCACAATAGCAAAGACTTGGAATCAACCCAAATGTCCATCAGTGACAGACTGGATTAAGAAAATGTGGCACATATACACCATGGAATACTATGCAGCCATAAAAAAGGATGAGTTTGTGTCCTTTGTAGGGACATGGATGCAGCTGGAAACCATCATACTTAGCCTTTTTTTTTTAATTCAACTTTTTCTAATGTGTATTTTAATTTTTGTGGGTACATTGTAGGTGTGTATATTTATGGACCACATGAGATCTTTTGATATAGATATGCAATGTGAAATAAGCACATCAGGAAGAATGGAGTATCCATTCCCTCAAACATTTAGCTGTTGAATTGCAAACAATATAATTATACTCTTTAAGTTATAGAAAAATGTACAGTTATTATTGACTATAGTCACCGTTATGCTATCAAATAGTAGGTCTTATTCATTCTATGTTTTGTCCCCATTAATCTCCACTTATTCCCCTCACCCCAAACCCCTCACTACCCTTCCCAGCCCCTGGTAATCATCCTTCTACTCTCTATGTCCATGAGTTCAATTGTTGTGACTTTTATTTTATTATTTTTCCATAGGTTAGTGGAGTACAGGTGGTTTTTAGTTATATGAGTTTTTTAGTGGTGATTTGTGAGATTTTGGTGCACCCATTACCCAATCAGTATACACGGCACCCTATTTGTAGTCTTCTGTCCCTTGCCACCCTCCCAACCTGCCCCTCAAGTCCCAAAAGTCCATTGTATCATTCTTATGCCTTTGCATCCTCATAGCTTAGCTACCACATATCAGTGAGAACATATGATGTTTGGTTTTCCATTCCTGAGTTACTTCATTTAGAATAATAGTCTACAGTCTCATCCAGGTCACTGTGAATGCTATTAATTTATTCCTTTTTATAGCTGAGTAATATTCCATATATATATATGATGGATATATATATGACATATATATGACATATATGAGACACATATATGACACATATATATATGATGGAATATATATATATATATATATAAGTTTCTTTATCCACTCGTTGATTGATGGACATTTGGGTTGATTCCACAATTTTACAAGTGTGAATTGTGCTGCTATAAACATGCATGTGCAAGTATCTTTTTCGTATAATGACTTTTTTCCCTCTGGGTAGATACCCAGTAGTGGGATTGCTGGATCAAATAGTAGTTCTACTTTTATTCATTAAGGAATCTCCACACTGTTTTTCTCCATGCTGTTTTCCACGGTGGTTGTACTAGTTTGCATTTCCACCAGCAGTGTAGAAGTGTTCCCTGAGCACTGCATCCACACCAACATGTACTGTTTTTTTATTTTTATTGATGGCCATTCTTGCAGGAGTAAGGTGATATTGCATTGTGGTTTTGATTTGCATTCTCTGTCATTAGTGGTGTTGACCATTTTTTCATATGTTTGTTGGCCATTTGTATGTTTTCTTTAGAGAATTGTCTGTTCATGTCCTTCACCCACTTTTGTATGGGATTTTTTGTTGTTTTTTTTTTTTCCTGCTGATTTGAGTTCATTGTAGATTCTGGATATTAGTCCTTTGTCAGATGAATAAATTGTGAAGATTTTCTCCTACTCTTTAGGTTTTCTGTTTACTCTGCTGACTGTTGCTTTTGCCATACAAAAGCTCTTTAGTTTAATTAAGTTCCAGCTATTTATCTTTGTTTTTATTGCATTTGTTTTGGGTTCTTGGTCATGAAATTCTTGCCTAAGCTAATGTCTACAAGGTTTTTTCCAATATTATCTTCTAGAATGTTTGTAGTTGCAGGTATTAGATTTAAGTTCTTAATCCATCTTGAGTTGATTTTTGTATAAGGTGAGAGATAAGGATCCAGTTTCATTCTCCTACATGTGGCTAGCCAAATACCAGCACCATTTGTGGAAAAGGGGGTCCTTTCCCCACTTTATGTTTTTGTTTCCTTTGTCAAAGATCAGTTGGCTGTAAGTATTTGGGTTTACTTCTGGATTGTCTATTCTGCTCCATTGTTCTATGTGCCTATTTTTGTACCAGTACCATGCTGTTTTGGTAACTATGGCCTTATAGTATAATTTGAAATCAGGTAATGTGATGCCTCTAGATTTGTTCTTTCTGCTTAGTCTTGCCTGTGGGCTCTTTTTTGACTCTATATGAATTTTAGCATTGTTTTTTATAATCCGGTGAAGAATATGGTGGTATTTTGATGGGAATTGCATTGAATTTGTAGATTGCTTTTAGCAGTATGATCATTTTCACAATATTCTACCCATCCATGAGCATGGGATGTGTTTCCATTTGTTTGTGTCTTCTATGATTTCTTGCAGCAGTGTTTTGTAGTTTTCCTTGTAGAGGTCTTTCATCTCCTGGTTAGGTATATTCATAAGTGGGTTTTGTTTTTGTTTTTGTTTTTGTTTTTTTTTGGCAACTATTGTAAAAGGGGTTGAGTTCTTGATTTGATTCTCTGCTTGGTCGCTGTTGGTGTTTAAAAGAACTACTGATTCATGTACCTTATTCTTGTATCTGGAAACTTTGCTGAATTATTTTATCAGTTCTAGGAGTTTTCTGGAGGATTCTTTAGGGTTTTTGAGGTAAACAATCATATCATCAGCAAACAGTGACAGTTTGACTTCCTCTTTACTGATTTGGATGCCCTTTATTTCTTTTTCTTCTCTGATTGCTCTGGCTAGGACTTCCAGTACTCAGCTGAAGAGGAGTGGTGAGAGTAGACATCCTTATCTTCTTCCAGTTCTCAGAGGGAATACTTTCAACTTTTCCCTATTCAGTATAATTTGGCTGTGGGTTTGTCATAGATGGCTTTTATTACATTGACGTATGTCCCTTGTATGCTGATTTTGCTGGAGTTTTAATCATAAAGGGATGCTGGATTTTGTTGAACGCTTTTTCTGTATCTATTGAGATAATCGTGATTTTTGTTTTTATTTCTGTTTATGTGGTGTATCACATTTATTGACTTGTGTATTTTAAAACATCCCTGCATCCCTGATGTGAAATCTCCTTGATTATGGTGGGTTATCTTTTTGTTATGTTGTTGGATTCAGTTAGCTAGTATTTTGTTAAGGATTTTAGCATCTATTTTCATCAGGGATATCAGTCTGTAGTTTTCTTGTTTGGTTATGTCTTTTCCTGGTGTTGGTATTAGGGTGATGCTGGCTTCATAGAATGAATTAGGGAGGGTTCACTCTTTATCTTGCTGAATAGTGTAAACCAGATTGGTTCTAATTCTTCTTTGAATGTCTGGTAGAATTCTGCTGTGAATCCTTCTACTCCTGAACTTTTTTAGTTGGTAATTATTTAATTACCATTTCAGTCTTGCTGCTTGTTATTGGTCTGTTCAGGGTATCTAATTCTTCCTGATTTAAGCTAAGAGGGTTGTATCTTTCCAGGAATTTACCCATCTCTTCTAGGTTTTCTAGTTTATGTGAGTAAAGGTGTTCCTAGTTGTCTTGAATGATCTTTTGTATTTCTGTGGTGTCAGTTATAATATCTCCCATATCATTTCTTAGTGAGGTTATTTGGATTTCTCTCTTCTTTTTCTTAGTTAATCTTGCCAGTGGTCTATCAATTTTATTTATCTTTTTGAAGAACCAGATTTTGTTTCATTAATCTTTTGTATTTTTTTGTTGTTTAAATTTCATTTAGTTCTGCTCTGATCTTGGTTATTTCCTGTCCTCTGCTAGGTTTGGGTTTGTTCTTGTTTCTCTAGTTCCTTTAGGTGTGACCTTAGATTGTCAGTTTGTGCTCTTTCAGTCTTTTTTATGTAGGTTTTTAGAGCAATGAACTTTTTTGTTAGCACTGTCTTTGCTGTATCCCAGAGGTTTTGATAGGTTGTGTCTGTATTGTTGTTCAATTTGAAGAATTTTTTAAATTTCCATCTTGATTTCGTTTTTGACCCAATGATCACTCAGGAGCAGGTTACTTTTCATGTATTTATATGGGTTTAAAAGTTTCTTTTGGAGTTGATTTCCAGTTTTATTCCACTATGGTCTGGGAGAGTGCTTGATATAATTTCAATTTTTTTAAAACTTATCGAAGCTCATTTCATGGTATATCATTTGGTCTATCTTGGAGAAAGTTCCTTTCACTGTTGAATAGTATGTGTATTCTGTGGTTGTTGGATGGAATGTTCTGTATATATCTGTTAAGTCCGTTTGTTCCAAGGTATAGTTTAAAACAATTGTTTCTTTGTTAACTTTATGTCTTGATGAGTATCTAGTGCTGTCAGTGGAATATTGAAGTCCCCCACTATTATTGTCCATCTATCTCATTTCTTAGGTCTATTAGTAATTGTTCTATAAATTTGGGAGCTCCAGTATTAGGTGCATATATGTTTAGGATTGTGATATTTTCCTGTTGGACAAGGCCTTTTACCATTATATAATGTCCCTCTTTATCTTTTTAACTGCAGTTTCATAAAAGTTTCTTTTGTTTGATATAAAAGTAGCTACTCCTGCTCGCTTTTCATGTCTATTTGCATGAAATACCTTTTCCTACTTTAAGTTTTTATGTGAGTCCTTATGTGTTAGGTGAGTCTCTTGAAGACAGCACATACTTGTTTGGTGAGTTCTTACCCATTCTGCAGTTCTGTATCATTTAAGTGTAGCATTTAGGCCATTTACATTCAATGTTAGTATTGAGGTGTGAGGTACCATTCCATTCATTGTGCTATCTGTTGCCTGTGTACCTTGGTTTTTGGGTTTTGGTTTTTATGTTTTAAATTGTATTTTTGTTTTATAGTCCTTTGCTATTTATGCTTTAAAAGAGGTTCTGTTTTGATGTGTTTCCAGGATTTGCTTCAAGATTTAGAGGTCCTCTTTAGCAGTTCTTGTAGTGGCGATTTGGTAGTGGAGAATTCTCTCAGCATTTGTTTGTCTGAAAAAAGACTGTATCTTTCTTTCATATGATGCTTAGTTTTGCTGGATACAAAATTATTGGCTGATCATTGTTTTGTTTGAGGAGGCTGAAGATTGGGCCACAGTCCCTTCTAGCTTGTAGGGTTTCTGCTAAGAAATCTGCTGTTAATCTGATAGGTTTTCATTTATAGGTTACCTGGTGCTTTTGTCTTACAGCTCTTAAGATTCTTTCCTTCCTCTTAACTTTAGATAACCTGATGACAATGTGCCTAGGCAATGATCTTTTTATGATGAATTTTTCAGGTGTTGTTTCTGCTTCTTGTATTTGGATGTCTATGTCTCTTGCAAGGCTGGGGAAGTTTTCCTTGATTATTCCCCCAAATATGTTTTCCAAACTTTTAGATTTCTATTCCTAGGAATGCTGATTATTCTTAAGTTTGGTTGTTTAACATAATCCCAGACTTCTTGGAGACATTCATATTTTCTTATTCTTTTTTCTTTGTGCTTGTTGGATTGGGTTAATTTGAGGACCTTGTCTTCAAGCTCTGAATTTCTTTCTTATACTTGTTCAATCCTATTGCTGAGACTTCCCAGAGCATTTTGCATTTCTATACATGTGTCCAGTGTTTCTGGAAGTTTTCATTTTTTGTATTTATGCTCTGTATTTCATTGAGTATTTCTTCCTTCACTTCTTGTATCATTTTTTGGATTTCCTTGCATTGGGCTTCACTTTTCTCTGGTGCCTCCCTGATTCACTTAATAACTAACCTCCTGAATTATTTTTCTGGTAAATTGGGGATTTCTTCTTTGTTTGGATCCATTGCTGGTGAGCTAGTGTGATTTTTGGGGGGTGTTAAAGAGCCTTGTTTTGTCATATTACCAGAGTTGGTTTTCTGGTTCCTTCTCATTTGGGTAGCCTCTGTCGGAGGGAAGGTCTAGGGCTGAAGGCTGTTGTTCAGATTCTTTTGTCCCACGGTGTGTTCCCTTGGTAGTACTCTCCCCCTTCTCCTATGGATGTGACTTTCTGAGAGCCAACCTGTAGTGATTATTATCTCTCTTCTGGGTCTAGTCACCCAACATGTCTACCAGGCTCGGGCTTATACTGGGGTTTGTCTGCACAGAGTCCTGTGATGTAAACTGTCTATGAGTTTCTCAGCCATGGATACCAGCACCTGTTCCAGTGGAGGTGGCAGGGCTGTGAAATGGACTCTGTAAGGCTCTTAGCTTTGGTGGTTTAATGCTCTATTTTTGTGCTGGTTGGCCTCCTGCTGGGAGGTGGTGCTTTCCAGAGAGCATCAGCTGTGGCAGTATGGAGAGGAACAGTTGGTGGGCTGGGGCCTAGACCTCCCAAGAGTATATGCCCTTTGTGTTCAGCTACCAGGGTGGGTAGGGAAGGACCATGAGGTGGGGGCAGGACTAGGTGTGTCTGACCTCAGACTCTCCTTGGGCAGGTCTTGCTGTAGCTGCTGTGGGGATAGGGGTGAGGCTCCCAGGTCAATGGAGTTATGTACCGAGGAGGATTATGGATGCCTCTGCAGAGTCACACAGGTTGTCAGAGAAATGAAGGAAAGCCAGCAGTCACAGGCCTCACCTAGCTCCCACGCAATCCGAAGAGCCAGTCTCACTCCCACCATACCCCCACTGACAGCAAACAAGTCTATTTCCAGGCAGTGGGCAGGCAGGGCTGAGAAGTTTCCCCAGGCTACCCACCTCCCAGCTGGGAAAGAAAAGGGCTCTAATTCTTCCCCCACCTGTCAAGTCTGCATGCCAGATTTACTGCCTCCCCCAAGTTCTAGCCAGGAGGCTTCTCAAGCAGTTCAAATTGTTACAAAGTTGAACTGGAGGTTTCCTTCTCGTTGTGGTGTTTTCCTCGTGCCTCTGGTCACCCTCCTGAAGGATCCCCGTGATGCCAGGCAGGAGTGGCTTGCTTGGGGACCCGTGAACTCACAGGGCCTTTCCCGCTGCTTCTTCTACCCCTGTATTTCACTCAGCTGCTAAATTGACTCAGCTTTCAGCTCCAGGTAAGGTCGGAATCTTCTCCCATAAACTAGACCTTCAGTTTCCCCAGTAGGGGTGTGTGTTTGGGGGTGGAGGACCTCCCTTTCCCACTTCCACAGTTTGAGCACTCACAATATTTGGGGTGTCTCCTGGGTCTTGCAGAAGCAATCCACCTCCTTCAGAGGGTCTGTGGGTCCTCTTGGGTTTCCTGTTTTATTCCTGCAGTAGTTCTGGAGCGAAAATTCCACAGTGCAAGCCTCCACACGCTGCTCTGTCCATCCGAGTCGGAGCTGCAGTCTACTCCTGCCTCCCATTTGCCATGATCTGTTCCAAGTAGGTGTGTCTTGGGGAAGTGAAAGGGAAATGTGAATAAGGCAAGCACTGAAAGAATGAGTCTGAATATTTCAGAAGGTTTTTATTAAATGACTATTCCTACCTCAAACACAGAATTTGGAAGTTCTAAAATTTTATATATATATGACTTAATTGTATAATTGTCCAGTCTAGGTTTTGGCTCAGGATACATATTATTGCAAAATTTCCCAAATTTCATATGTGATCCACCTATTTTGCCAATTTTTCCCAACCTTTTCTATTAATATATACCTACTATTTTTTTTCTTAAAAATTGACCTTCTATTTTTACTTAGATAAATTTTGAAAAATGGAAACTAGCTTTTTATCTGAGAAATGGAGAACCAGTATCATTACCATAAATAGATGTTAACCAAATAATAAGTTTAATAATAGTAAGTACAGTGAAAACTAGACCACCCTCCTTTTTAAATACTAGGAACATATTCTTGCCTATAGAATTCTCCAGACCTGTTCCCTCTTTGTGATGTTAGTATAGAGGGGATATTAAAGACCTTCTAGCCCCCAAATCTAACTTTCTCTTCAAGCCATGGGAAGATTAAAAGCAAATTTTCCTGCAGGTGACTGAATGCTATTTGTTGACTTTTCTGTGCATGACATCCCACAGTGCATGTGAAGTAATCATGTTTGTATATGATACACCACAAATCACACATATGAGGGAACACAAGCCTATTAATGTGCATTCCTCAGATTTAGTGCATGTGACCTAATCATATTTGTATATGATATACCACACATCACACATGTGATGGAATACAAGCCAATTAATGTACATTCCTCAGATTTAGGAGGTTTTTTTCCCCCTGTCTATGGGCTTCAGCAAAGTCATTTCTGGTTTTGTAAACTCTGAAGAAACATAACAGTATAATATTGAACTTTACTAGTGTTCAACCAGGAAGCTTCTACTAATAAAGAATCAGGAGAAACTCTGACTAAATGTGTAAAACTTATGAACTTTATTTTGTAAGAGCTTTGGCACTTTTTTGAAAATCTGCCCCACTTGCCTGTGAATCATCTAGACCAAGATTATCCAACCCACAGCCAGTGAGCCACATGTGGCTCAGGACAGCTTTGAATGCAGCCCAACACCCATCCGTAAACTTTCTTAAAACATTATCAGATTATTTTGCGATTCTTTTTTAAGCTCATCAGCTATCGTTAGTGTTAGTGCATTTTATGAGCAGCCCAAAACAATTGTTCTTCTTCCATTGTGGCCCAGGGAAGCCAAAAGATTGGACACCCCTGCTCTAGACAATTGTAAATGTTCTCCTTATAGTTTATAATCTCACATATTTTTATTATCCAAAGGAGAACTTTTGATCAAGGAAATTCCCAGACATTGAAAGCCAAAAATCAAAGAAAGACCTACCGTGGTATTCTAGGTTGGGTTTCAGATGAGTTAAAAAGTAGATGATTTTTTTGTGTTTTAAAACATGGTGTCAATTTCTTTTGATATGAAATTAGATCCATTTATAAAAGTTTTCAGTGATTCCAAAACAACTGTATCTTATTATTGTGGGGGGGCACATAATTGGCTTTTGCTTTTGATTACATGATTGTTGCACAATGCCACATGTTTAAGCAGCTTAGTTACAAATGTTAATAATCATCTCAAGTGAAGTCTAAGTGCAAAGTGTAACTTCTAGCTACAGTTATAACAACTTTTTATCATGTAAGTCATCTCATTACCATCAGGTGGCCAAGAAAAAGAGTTGAGAAACATACTGAGTTTTGTATAATTAATCACAGCAAACATATGCTCTTAAAATTTCAGATTTTGAAAGTAAATGCCAGCTTCACTGTTACCACTGTGAGACATCACCATTGAAAACTCCAGGCAATAATATTCTTTTTTTTAACAACCTCTACTTTGTATTATATAAAGGAAAACATTTATTGTAGAAAATTTGGGGGAAAAAAATCTATAGAGAAAAAATAAAATTCACTCATAATCCTATCACTCAGAAATACCATGATTAATATCATTTGTCTTTCCTTCCAGACTTCTGTTCTATGAATAGTTTCTCTTATGCAGTGGAGGTTGTGCTGTGTATTTGGTTACCTGTATACTGTATCGTAACTGCCCATGGATGATACTCCATTGTGATGAACACCACAATTTATTTAGCCATTTTTCCTGTGGATAGACATATCTTATATTCCCAGCTTCCCAGCTTCATCTAATCATGGTTATATGATAGTAATCACTTGTTTTCAGGCAAGTATCTGCAGAGTAAGTAAAATCTATGAAGCTGATGTTGAGGAGTCTGAAAATCAGGTGCGCAGAGGATCATGATGGGTGCTTAAGGAACAACAATAATAAAAACGTCTCAAGAGAAAGTTATTTCATTATGTAACACTTAAAATTACTGAAATGATTATGTGTATCCTCTCAATTAGTGTTGTGATTTAAATATAGTGATATATCATCATTTTACTAGGATTAGTTTTGTCCCAGTTTTTTCTAATTTAGCATGCCGCCAACGGTAGAGGTTGACAGGAAAAACCTGTATGATATGAATGTTGACAAATGATTTCCAAAGAATTTCAAAATGTAGACTCCTTACCAGTTTAGGTCCAATAAAATTTGGAACTCAATCATCCTATTCTGGGTTGCACTTCCACACAGGTTCAAATACAAAAAGTAAAATTAGAAGTCCCAGAAGTTACACTATCAACTATCCCCTGCTCATTCCTACTTCATTACTTGACTCCATACCTTTACAAAAGTTCGTTGTGTTGCTTCAGAGCTATCTAAACTACTGGTTAATAGCTATATCAGATTAGGCTAGTCCAGGCTGAGATACCTGAAACCCCCAAACCTCAGTGGCCTAAAAGTATACTTTTTTTTTTCAACTCATACTATATGTTCATCATGAGTGAGATTCAGATCTGATCCATTGTTTCTCCACTCCTGAACCCAGAATGATGGAGGAGCCAATCTCTGGGACATGGCAATCTCATGGCAAAGAGAAAAGAGAGGAAAGCAAACCATATTCTTCAATGACTTTTTTTTTTTTTTTTTTTTTTTTTTTTGAGACAGAGTCTCGCTCTGTTGCCCAGGCTGGAGTGCAGTGGCCAGATCTCAGCTCACTGCAAGCTCCGCCTCCCGGGTTTACGCCATTCTCCTGCCTCAGCCTCCCGGGTAGCTGGGACTACAGGCGCCCGCCACCTCGCCCGGCTAGTTTTTTGTATTTTTTAGTAGAGACGGGGTTTCACCGTGTTAGCCAGGATGGTCTTCAATGACTTTTATAGCTGCCACTTGGGGTGGCCTATTTCCCTTTTATCCACATTCCATTGGTTGAGAGAAGTCCTATGGTGAAGTCCTATATCTATGGGATGCCAATGAGAAGGAGAATTATGCCCGTCTACAGGCAGGGAACCACAAGTCCCATAGCCAAGGCCAACATCAGTGAGAGTTAGGCAGAGAAGCATAATCCTCTCAAGGTGCAGAGGACTTAAACAGACCTGGATTGAATCCACGTAATACTTCTCACTAGTCGTGTATCTTAGCAAGTTTTTTTAAACCTTTCATTGTAGTAAAGTACACATAACATAAAATTTACTGTACTAACCTTTTTAAAACATAGAGTTCAATAGTGTTAGTCTTTTACATTTCTGTGCAATAGATCTCTAGAACCCTTTTCATCTTGCAGAACTGGAACTTTACACTCATTAAGTAATTCTCTATTTCCCCTTCCACCAGCCTCTGGCAACCAGCATTTTATTTTCTATCTCTGTGAATTTTTGACTATTCTGAATATCTCAAATAAATAGAATTATAAATTATTTGTCTTTGGGTGTCTGGCTTATTTCACTTAGCATAATGTCCACAGGATTCATCCATGTTATAACATGTGCCCAAATTTTATGTTTTTAAGGCTGAATAATATTTCCTTATAGGTAAATACCCCATTTTGTTCATCTACCCATCTTTTGAATAATGCTGTCATGAACATGTTTATAGAATCTTTTTAAATTTTAACTCTGGGTCCAGATTACATATGTACAGAAATGGGCTTTATTACAATGCAATATAATGAGGATTAAGTAAATGATATTAAAGCATGTTCTGTAATGCCTAACACATTGTAGATGTGTACTAAGTATTAGTTACTAATAATACCATTTTGAACATGGGTGAAAGTTTATCTGGTCCAAAATTTCCCAAATACTGTTATTCTTACCAGTGGTGGTAAGAGTTGATTTTAAGGTAGTTCACGAACATTATTAAAATTGAAAATTTTTATATTAGGCATTAAATTCATTTATTTTAGAGAGTGCCCAAAAATGTAACTAGCACATCAAGCTAATTATTATGTGAATATTATTGAGATGAAGGTAAAATAGATGTTTAATTTTTCTTAAGCCAAGTTATTTTTTTAAATAGACAAAAATGATACATATGACTATCTGATGTTTAGAAAACAGTAGTATGATTCAAAAAGAACAGAATTCAACCCTATTATTTCTTTTTTTTCTTTTCCTTTTTTTTTTTTCTCTTTTTGTCATTTCAAAAAGTATTCATTTCAAGCTGAACTCATTCAGCCCACCAATTTTGTGACTCATACAAGATAAACCCCAGTGTTGTATTTGCAGTCATTTCTCCCTGAAGGCTGATGTTGGTATAGGTGATTTAACCAAAATTACTCAAACTTTCTGTAACCTCCAAACACACACCTTTTGTTAGAACAAACCATGCTGTGGTATAGCTCAGCTGCATCAAACCAAACCTGTCCTTTTATAGTGCTGTCAGGCCACAGGGAATCACTGGCTTTGGGAAAACGTTCTAAAAATTGTACATTCATATTATTTGAGTAACTAGAATATGGTCATTAGTATTTCAACCCTAAGCAGCTGCTATCATTTTTTGTTGTTATTATCAGAGCATTGCAGCTCAGACAATCTTAGCTGACCTAAACTCATTGTGAATACCCACATCACATAATTTTAAAGGCAACATAGAAATATGTTAAAAGACACAATAAGCAAAAGAAATCCACGGGAATTCAATCTTGTTTGGTATCATTAGACTCATAAATGTATTTGAATTCTTCCTATCTGTAAGTTCAGCTGTATTTCCCCTATGGCATGAGTCAATGATGTTTAGAAATTTCTCCGGATAGCCAACGTTTTATATCATTTTTCCATTACAAATTCAGTTAGCCAAATCACATTCTGTGGTTAAATCTACAAATACAACATATTTCAACACTGGGGGCAATTGTGATGCTGTTGTTGAATGAATAATATTATGTTTGTTGTTGTTATTGACAAGAAACTGATTTTTCCAGTGCCCTGTGCTGCTATTGACAAATGCTATCAGCCATCCCTCAACACCCTCACCCCTTAGCATGAGTTTACAGTCCAGTGTTCATGAAAAGGAACTAAATTATGAATCTAAGTTTAGAAACCGCAGAGAGTTTCATTAATCCTCTAATGGAATTCTCATTAACTTTTTAGCATTTTGCCTTATTTTTCTCAAAAATTGATTTAAGCCTGAAGAACGAAGACTTTAAAATATAGACTCTTGCAATTTTTCATGTGTATAGCTATTACTCCACGGGAATAAATCTAAGTAATTCTTATTTTTGATTGCTTCACATTTTGCCCATCTTATCATATAAGGCTGGCTCCAAAATCATGTACACTTCATTTCATACAACTTTAATCTGTCCATTTGGCAATTTCTTCCAGCCTCTGTATGCGTCAAAATAAGTCCCGCCGCCTTCCTTTCTTGGTTTAGGAACAAGCGGCCCTCTAGTGGTAGATAAAGGAATTTCCTTATCTCCCCTATCAACGTGTTTTCAAGGAGACATAAGCACAATAAGTGTGAAATTCTCTAAAGTATATGATGAGTATGATAAAATGAATTATCTCACACATTAATTGAAATGCCTTTTTTGGAACTTTTATTTTAGATTCAGGGGTACATGTGCAGGTTTGTTACATGAATAAATTACGTGTCATATGGGTTTGGTGCGTGAATGAAATACCTTTCTAAAAAAAAAAGGAAATTTATATACTGTTATTTTTTTCTGATTTCATCTATTACACCAAGCATTACCAAAGGCATCCCATTCTACTTCCACTAGCTTCCTGTAATAGCCATCATCTCCTCTGTGTAAAATATCACTTCTTGTACTTCAATCTGTTTTAATTCTCATTTTGCATTTCAAGCTCCCAGTCAGCCACCAGGAAATGTTGTTTGGAATGCCACAGACACTAAAGTGTTACTTAATTGGGAGCAAGTTAAAGCCATGGAGAATGAGTCAGAAGTAACAGGATACAAAGTAAGTTTTCTCATTTGCAATGCTTCGTTTTCGTAATTTTGGCAGTACTTTTCAAGAGAAGCTAGGTATAAGTGAATTTTTCTATATATTGATATGGTTTATGTAATCTAATTTTGACAAAGATACCAAACTTTCCATAAAATGGGTAATTTTTCAAAATGTCTTCTTAAATATGGTTTCAAGTGAAAGAATTCTGTTCAAGTGGGAATTTTGGACACAATGTTTCCAAATTGTGTGTTAGTTTGCTACTATTGATGCTCCCCTATATACTACTTAAAAATAAATAAATAAAAATATTGGCTGTGATTCCATGGTCAGGCATTCAAGGCCCATACACTATGTCCCTGCCTTATCTGTCCAGCCTCATAACTACACAGCCTAACTGGGCTTTTCCATGGGAGAAGTTCACTCTTCCCAAGCCTCCCTGATTTTGAGAACCTGGTGATTCTGCCATGTGCTAACCTCTAATCCAAGACTTACAATTAGAGTCATGAATGAATCTTACATTCTAGTGGATATAGAAAGACAAAATTCATTAATTTCAGAGTGACAAGTTCTATGAAGAAAACAAAAAGGGGCAATATAACAAGTAAGTGTATTTGTTCATGCATTTTAGGTTTTCTATAGGACTAGCAGTCAAAATAACGTACAAGTGCTAAACACAAATAAAACTTCAGCTGAACTTTTGCTGCCCATTAAAGAGGACTACATTATTGAAGTCAAGGCCACAACAGATGGAGGGGATGGGACCAGTAGTGAACAGATCAGGATTCCACGAATAACCAGTAAGTTCGTTGAAGCCATTTTTTACTTTATTGATATCAGGTTACTCTCCCCCATAGTGAGTCAATCAGTGTCCTTCTGTCCATTCTTTCTTACCAGCAAGCCTTTCATCCAAATGCCGGTAAGGTTTTGGTAGGTGAGACGAGGGCAAGAGGAACCCCTCAAGAGTGGTGCAAAATAGGGAGAAAAAAATGAGGGCATGAAGAAAAGATGTAAAAAAATATTTAGCAAAATTTCCTTTAATTTGATTTATTTCCTCATTCTGAGTTTTACTTAAATTTGCCTTTGGATCTCCTATAAAAGCAGAATTCCCTAATCACTTTTTAAAATCTTTCATAATCTAGTTATTTGCCTCCTACAAATTATAGATAAATCTTATCAATTCTTTAAATAGAATGATTAACATTGTCAAAGTCCTAAACCACTTACCTGTGCCAAACTAAAAGACTCCTTAAAAATTATTCTCCTAGCTTCCAAGGAGGTTCATATTAATTTTTCCTTTCCAAATCCAAGTAAAACCTATTTTACTATGGAAATTACATGTTTAGAGTTGGAAGCAGACTTTGGTATGCATATTTTATCAACTGCCAATGCTAGAATAAATTTTATCCTCACTTTTAAATCCCAGGTCTGGAGTTCTCTGGCCTCAGTTTAGCTATTGTAGAGCCCATTTTGAGTTCATATGCTATTCTATAGTTCTTAGTGACATAAATGACTTTGTTCCCTGTTTCCATTCATTTAGCATGGCCTAGTCTATAGTATTGGGCAATCAGGACTGAAACTTTTGTCTTTAATCTTGGAAAACAAAATGGCAGACATTAGTAACTGAAGAGAAAGGGAAATAGAAAACTTGGAGGAATTTTACCTTTCTGTAAAACCATAAAGACTGCCATACTTAGACTAAAACAAACAAAGCTATACTAAGAAAACAGGAACTACTTATTTCAGAACTAAGTTCTGCAATGTAAAAGTCTACAGAACCCATCTTGGACTACAGAACTCTCTAAAACTGTATGTACTTCAATAGAGCAAAACTAGAAATTAAGTTTATTATTACTGTTAATTTAGATTTTGAAATAATGAATATGTGCTTCTTGTTCCCTGAATGGTGCAAGGCATAGAGTTAGCATTATAATATGGGCAAAGTGGCAATTTTAAAAGAGATAGGTTCTAGGCTTTTGCAGGGACAGATGTTATTTTAGCATTTTAGGGCTGCTGAGTCAAGAGTAGCCTTTTCATCTGACATCTGCTGTCTTGCTGAGCTTGCAAGTGACCACACAGGGCCATCTCTATGAAAATGGAGCTTTTATTTATTGCTTTTTAAAAGATGATGTTTCATATTATGTGTAATAATTTGTCTGGAAATGCATAAAATAGAAACAAGCACAGACTCTTCAAACCCTTACCAATGAAGCATTGTTTAATTAAACCATTGAATTATCTCAAAGTTGTTTGTGATCAAGTATAATTGTTTTCATAATGATTAAGTTGTTTTTCCAATTTCAATTAAAGTTAAATAATAGTAGATGAACAAAGCCTAGAATCATTTAAGAAAACTTAAAACACATTACTGTTTTTATAGTTACTCTTGGCAACTAGTATATGCTGCACTGGTAAATAAAATGAAGGCTAATAACAACTTGTGGTGCCAGCATAGGTTCATGTAGTGATTCGGTTTTAATAGGAGAGGTATTGCTTTAATGTGTGTCTTAGTCCCTTTTGGCTTCTCTAACAAAATTACATAGACAGGTGGCTTATAAACAACAGAAACTTAATTCTTGCAGTTCTGGAGGGGAGTCTGAGAAGCCCAAGGTCAAGTTGCTGGCAGATTCAGTGTCACCTCTCAAAGGCCCTCACCTCCTAATACTCTGACATTGAGGGTTAGGATTTCAACAAAGAATTTGGGGGGAACACCACAAACATCCAGTCTCTAGCACCCTGATTACATATTGTACAATCCTTATTAATGAGCTGTTCATCATCTTTGACAGGTATGGATGCAAGAGGATCCACTTCAGCCATCTCGAATGTTCACCCTATGTCAAGTTATCTGCCTATAGTACTGTTCTTTATTGTATATGCCCTGTGGTGATATTAGCTCCTTTTTATTATTTATTGGAAAGTTATTTCATTACCAAAAATGTGCTTTCATGAAATGCAGTGATTATGCATGTTTTTTTCAACTCTTATTTTTAACTTTCTACTTCATTATAGGTAAATATGAATATAATTAAAAAAACAGTAAATCCTTTTAGGGGAATCTGAAATGCCTTAATATTAACTTGATAAACCAAAGGAATTTACATATTACATACTTCAGACTTTTGATATAAATGTTCTTTAGCTATGAGTTTAAGCACTGCCTATGGATAAAGACTCACACACTCTCACATGTACACACACATGCATGAGAACTTCTTTTTACATTGAAAGACTCTTTCATTTAATTCAAATGCTCTTTTCCCATTATAATAGCATTATTTGGAAGACTTAACCAGTATCAATTTGAAATGCTGATTTAAGTCCCCAAGGATGAAACATACATTTTAAAAATTATCTTGTTGGAGAGGAGTGGCATGTGATTCAAAAGAGCATTGTTGGAAAATGCTACTCTGGGGCTGAGAAGAATGGTGTTTGGTTTGGTATACTGCTAAATGGTTGTAAGACTCTACAAATCACTCTGCTGTCTGTACCTCTCAATTATTCCTCTATAAAATATAGAGATAATAATACCTATCTGATCAGCCTTTGCCCATGAATTAATTTTTAAAAGATAAAGAAGGAAGTATGAAAGTGCTTTGTCACCCCAAATGCAATGGACCCGTGCAAAATATTAGTATGAATTTATTTAATCACATCAAAGTCATGAAGACCAGCCAGATTTTCAAGCTTCATTCTGTTTCATTCAGTTACATTCTAAAATTGTTTCATTCAGTTACATTCTAAAATTCAAATGATCACATTTTTTTGTTTCTCAAAAAAAAAAAGTTTTTTTTTTAAATTAAAAAAGGAATTGTTTCCTTCACAGCTATGAACAAGCTTTCAGGTTTCATTAAAACCAAGAGGAAAAAATCAGGAATGACCTGAATCTCAACCCAAATATTAAACAAAATCCACAAAATCCCTCATTTCAATTTCCAGTTCCATTAAGGGACTCTCTCTTTTTGGATGGCAGAGATGGTTTTTTAATGAAATCCCACCATCTATCTCAGTGAGTCTGGCAGAATTTTTAGTTCCTGAGTTAAATTTGTAATAGAACCAAGGCGATGCTGCTGACTTTGATATGTATGACTCAATCTTTCAATATGTGGTTTTCAAAAAATTGTTGAAGACATGACTTCATAGCAATATATAAAGAATAAATTTAAATCGACAGATTGAGTATTCAACATTGCAAAATCAATTTTTTACCTATTTCCTACCAATTTCACATTTTGCAGGAACGTGTTCATATTTCCAACGATATCAGAATTTGAAAACAGTTCAGATATCAAGAAAGATTAAAAATTAGGGAAATTCTGATATCACCATAAAGCAGTATTTTACATTTAGAGATTACGTTTAAGATAAAGTCATCATACACAAAAAGAATAAATATTTATAACTTTCTCTATAAGGTCCATATATACTGTATATATTGGAACAATCTGAATGACTAGTAGATTTCATATGACCATTGTTATTTCCAGTCAAAAGTAGGGAAACACTTTCTCCAATACTTGTATTTTATGCTACATGTAATGAAGTTGGACCTTTTTATTATTTAGTAATTCCTATATGTTCCTATACTTTTTATTTCCAAGATGACTGCTCTATTGTTTCATGTTGTTTCTAGCAATATATCTCCATGAGATATGTACTTTGTTTCATATTGAAAAGTATAAAATTTATCTTTCAATTCCTGTGTGTGTATCCTATGGTTATCTGTATGTATTATTTTCTATTCTAATAAAATTTATAACAAGCAAATGCGTGCGCAGTATTAACTGTGGTATCGTGAATGCCTACAGGGGGAATAGGAGACTACCATAATAGTTACGCTAAGGCTATCGTTTCTTAAACTTTTCAGCCAACATTTAACTTTTCCATCTTTTAGCAGGATATTTAAAAATATTTTTATGTCCTACTGACTTAGTACAATCAGCAATTTGAGACAATGACCTGTACATTACAGGTGTTTCAGCTGTGGGGAGAAGTTGAAGAACGGGGAAGCAGAAAATTCACCTAATAGAATTATGGTATCTAATTTTGTCTGACTTTATTTGATTACAAATGTCTACTCCCACATTTTTGACAAGTATTTTCTTAAAATTAATATCAATGCATTAAGTTGTTCATAGACTGTCTCATTGGTATCAGTGTTAGAGACTTGCTTTTAAATAATCCTTATGATAGATATCCTAAATATTTCCAACATTTTAGTGGAAGATGTTTTTAAACAGTTTCAAATGTTATTGTTGATGTGAGGAGAAGGACAGCTAAAATACCAATCATTTTCTTACATGATAATTGAAAGATTTGTTTAGAGGCAAGAAAATTAAGTGGGAAAACTATGTTATAGGGGTTGTATCTGGGTGTGCATGTGTGTGAGTCTAGATTTAAGCACAGTGGTAATGGGTGCATTAGTACACCTTAATGAAGGGGAATGACCCAGAAAATGTGCAGAAACAGATTATAGCACTGAAACAGTGTTAATGTCCTCTCTCCTGCAGAAGGCAACGCTGATTGGCATGGCAAAATCAGAAAGTCAGCTTTGAATCATACCGCCTTCTAAATAACACCTTTACGTATTTCTGGCCGTGTGCTCTTATTCAAGTTCCATGGCTTCTCTAAGCCTTAGTTTCTCTATCTCCTGAATGGAGGCCATCCTAGCATTTTCCTCTCACAGTGGTCAGATCTCCAGCCAATGCTAAACTCTGTGCTGACATGTTCTCTTGTGAACTGAAGTGATTGGTGTTACCCATGTCAAGGGCTGAGAGGCAGTAAATGAAATGTGTGTGGATGCTTAGAGCCATCATCTTCCCATCAGTAGGCAAATGTATATAATGGAAGACAGGAGACAACCCCTTGAAGGGGGATGTCTTTGCTTTTAAATTTTTTAACTCTCTTTAGATCTTATTCTGCTGAGAAGAAAACTATGATTCCAGGAGTTTCTAGGAGATAGGGTAAAGCGATTCTGGAATCAGATTATTTTGTCATTGAAATATAACATTGATAATATTAAATAACATATATTTCCATGCCAGACTCTGAGATAAGCACTTTGTGTTTGCTAAATTAATCCTCACAATAATCTCATTAATGGCAGGGGCAAGTGCTCACACCTGTAATCCCAGTGGTTTGAGAGGCCAAAGCAGAAGGGTGACTTGAGGCCAGGAGTTCAAGACCAGTCTGGGCAACACTGCGAGACCTCATCTCTATAAAAAGTAAAAAATAAAATTTAAAAAATCTCATTAGTTAGGGTCCATTATCAAGCCTGTTTTACAGATGAGGAAACCGGCTTAGGACAATTAGTTGCATAAGCACATCCTAGCAAGGATGTAATGAAATGGGATTCTAACCTACACACTTTGGCTGCAACCTCTGAGCTCTATGCATGATTAGACTCTTAATCCTGCTTGAAATCAGATTTGCCAGATCTAGAGATTCTGAGTAAGCATCTCTAGTATCAATTTGCACTGTACTTTGTTCTATTATTTATCATATTTTAAATTGGGGAACTAAAAATATGTGAATTCTTCCTTTAGCTATTGTAAATTTTGATATTCTCTAATTCTTACACCAAAAGCTATCCAAGATAAAACTGACTCAGATCCAGAATTCTTTAAATAAATAGTATGCAAAAATTTAAACTTTCATTATATATTTTTTAAAAATTTGAAGATGTTGTGTGTTGATTTGCAATAGTTTCATTATTTTCTGTGAAAACCACACAGTTTAATTCAGTGACATAAATAGAATGCAAAATGATTAGGATGTTACATGTTCTTTTTTCCCAATTAAAATCCCCCCTGCTGTCTCATAGTCTCATAATGCCGGCTTTTTTTATTTAAAATTAATCTTAATTGGGTTCATTTTTTCTAAAGTATTTTACCCTTTTTAAAAATGAAAATTGCACTGATATTCATTATAATTTGGATACACTTCAGTAAATATTAGAGGTAAAATCAACTCACAGCAGCAATTACAAAATTAGCAATTAGTAAATTGTACCATTCTTTTGAAAGAAAATATGTAAACAGATTGGGATATGGTTCATTTATATCGTTAGGTTTTTCTACTGTTTTTATTTGAGCCCAGTGCCCTAATTCAACATGTCTTGCTTTACTTGTAGGTGATAATTACCTCTTGAACTTGCATGGAGAATTAATGCATGCATATTGAATTAAACTTGTAAGTAAATAATGCATTTGTTATTTGTCAGTCTTCATTCTTATTCTTTATTCTTACTCTGCCTGCTGAAATTATCTTAGAGCCTGAGAATTCTATTTTAATCATGAATACTGTGAGGAAGAGCAAGAATTAGGTGCTGTATAATTGGACATTACCTGGAAAATACAGAGAGTAATGATAAGGATGGCAAATTCATGGCTTTACTTTGGCATTTGACAGTAGAATGTGACAGAAAGCTAATGTGAAATGTATATCTAGACTGGCTAATGAGGAAGTGGAAAATGTCCATTCAATGTGATGATTGTATTGGTATTTCCAAAGCATCCAGGCAAAATTGGCTTCCCATCCAAAGCTAAACTTCAAAGATCGTGCAGTGAAATATTCATTGGGATCCTAATCCCTGGCACAGTACTCTTATTGTGCAGGACTCATCTTTATGTGCTCAGCACATATTTGTTAAATTAAACCTGTGGATTTGTCATCATTTTCTCTCACTGTCTCTTATTTTGTTTGCTTAATTTTTCCTTCTGTGCTGCCTCTAGAAATAATAAGATATGATGATTAAGAGAATAAGAGGCATTATAAAATTTATTTGAAATAAATATAGGCCATCTGCATAGAGAAAATTAACAAATTGGTTCCCAGTCATTGATGTGGGTTGGAATCCTAGCCATGTTCCTAAATAATTGTGTGACTTTGGGCAAGCAGGTGAATTCCTCCAAGACAAAAAATCTTCATCTCTAAATGCCACCAATAAAAAGACCTGACCTGGAGGATTGTCATGAGGAATTACATGATCTAATCACAGAAAACTGTCATCATAGCTTGACTCATGGGTACTCAGTAACATTGTCTAACTTAATAATATTATTGTTATTAGGCTTTAAATTCTGAATCATTGTTTAAGGGTCTATTGTCAAATACACATAATAACAGTATCCATCTGAAAGGATAGTTCGTTCATCCAGAGTTTCAGATGAATCACTCATCTTGGGACTAGTGATATGACAAGTCTCCTTCCCTCAGAGACCTTACATTCTAGCGATAAAGCAGGGGGACAGGGCTAGAGAGAAATTTGAGGGTGAAAAAGGTATACGCCCAGGCCGAGTATGGTGGCTCATGCCTGTAATCCCAGCACTTTGGGAGGCCAAGGCAGGCCGATCACTTGAGCTCAGGAGTCCAAAACCAGCCTCAGCAGCATGGCAAAGCCTCATCTCTACAAAAAATACAAAAATTAGCGAGACATGATGGTGTGCACCTGTGGTCTCAACTACTCAGGAGGCTGAGTTGGGAGGATTGCTTGCACCTGGAAGGCAGACGTTGCCGCCAACTGTAATCACACCACTGCACTCCAGCCTGGGTGAGAGTGAAACCCTGTCTCATAAAATATATATGTGTGTGTGTATGCCCAAGTAGTTGTGAGGACTAAAGTATGTTTATAGAGCTTTGAGCACAATACTGGGCACACAAAAGAGCTCAGTCTATACGGGCTGTAATCCTTATTCTCTCAAAGCAGGACCCAGATGGCCAATATCTGATGATGTTACCACAAATGACAGCCAGCAATCTTATTCAGAAGGACATTATTTAGAAAGATGATTGATCAGAGATTCAAAGCGCCGCTTGTGTTTTAGGAATGCTTCTGCCTTTAAGTAAATAAAGCCCTTACATGATTCGAAGTGTCCCTCGTGAATTATAGTAATGGAACGGAAACAAGTCACTTGACCTGGCAAGTCTGGTCTAGGGTGCAGAGAAGTTCTGAGTGCCAGTCTGAAGAGTCTGAGGGGCTGAGGAATTTCACAGAGTCTTGGCACAGAGCAATATATTGAGTAAAAGGAAGTCATGCGAAGAATGTCTAATAGGTGCCCCCTTTTTGAGAAGAGAGTACTGTTCTCATGTTCTTACCTGCAGCAGTTTACCTCCAACTGCCAGGGCTACTACCCTTGAGTGACAGACAAGGTCCTGTTGGGATTGGAAGCTCTAAAGGTGATCTTTTTGGCTTCTATTGCCATATGAACAAAAGCCATCTCCCTTCAAAAATTAAACACAGTTTGTCTCTGTGCAACCTCTGGCCATGCCCTTTCTGTAGGAAAAGCCCATTTCTTCCTTCTGCCACCCCTCCTGTAAAAGAGGAGATGGTAAGAAATGTGAAAAGAATCTGGGGGAGGCAGTGAGGAAGAATCTGGTTGCCTCATTCCATCACTCAGAAGATTCATTTCATAGTAATGAACTAATCTTAGGAGGGAGAGAACAGTGGATGTGGGTCAAGATTTGAGTCTAAAGAAAAGGCAAAGGGGAAAATCAGTGGAAGTTCTCTTCTCCAACGTAATCATGATTGAAAATATTTCACTCGTTTTCAGACATTCACCTTTCACTGAAAAGTCATTCAAAGAGAATTTTCTTTAAAATAACACATCCTCATACTTCTACACACGAGACTACGAGACTCATTAAGTCCTACAGAGAGCATTCTGTTTACAGCCACCATGCTGTTTAAAAGGCAGCCAGCAGGCTACAGGTGTTTCTGATGCTGGATGAGCCCCAGCTGCTAAGGAGAGAAGTTGGAACTTAGAATGCTCCCAAGCAACTGGCAGTGACTTGCTGCAGATGGGAACTTGCCTGGGGGAAGATTTTCCAGATCTGAGCAACATATTGGTGGTAAGAAAATTATGCAGAGCTGTGAGCTCAGCAATCTAGTCTTGGTAGTTACACATAAATTGTATTTTAGGAATGATGACAGAGCAGAGTTTGGGAAATGATTAAGATTATGTGCTTTGGGCTGGACGCGGTAGCTCACGCCTGTAATCCCAGCACTTTGGGAGGCTGAGGCGGGCGGATCACCTGAGGTCAGGAGTTTGAGACCAGCTTGGCTAACTGAAACGCCGTTTCTACTAAAAATACAAAAAAAAAAAAAAATTAGCCAGGCATGGTGACACACGCATGTAATCTCAGCTACTCGGGAGGCTGAGGCAGGAGAATCACTTAAACCCGGGAGGCAGAGGTTGCAGTAAGCCGAGATCGCGCCGTTGTACTCCAGCTTAGGCAACAAATGTGAAACTTCGTCTAAAAAAAAAAAAGATTATGTGCTTTGGAATCAGCCAGCAAGTCTTGACTCTGTTACTCATTTGCATTGTGCTTTAGAGTAAGTTACTTAACCACTTTAAATTTCTTCCCTCGCATATAGAATGTAAGTGAGAAGTGTCTGCCTCTATTGCATAATAATTGTGCACGCGCTCTCTTTCTCATATATATACACATATATATACTCTCTCATATATATTAGTATATATGAGAGAGTGAGTATAATATATAAAGTAATACATATATAAAGTTATTATGACAGCACCTGGACAAGTAAGCCCTCATATTCCATACTTATATTCAATTTCCTTTCTTTTTTTTTTTCTTTTGAGATGGAGTCTTGCTCTGTTTTCCAGGCTGGAGTGGCTCAATCTGGGCTCACTCCAACCTCCACCTCCCAGGTTGAAGCAATTCTGCCTCAACCTCTCGAGTAGCTGGGATTACAGATGCCCTGCACCACACCTGGCTATTTTTTGTATTTTTAACAGAAATGGGTTTTCACCATGTTGATAGGCTGGTCTTGACCTCCTGACCTCAAGTGACCTGCCCACCTTGGCCTCCCAAAGTGCTGGGATTACCGGCTGAGCCACTGCACCCAGCCTTCTATTTGATTTTTGTTTTTCTCTCATTATTCAGAATATTGCAGGAATTAGAAGGTTGGTGCCAGATTCTTAATACTTCAAATGCTTTATGCATCTTATTCTGTATTTTATGTCATTTTCATTGATCCCCTTTGTAGACTTGCTTGCTACTCAAGATGAAAACTGACATGGCAAATGCCAGATTGAAAGGAGATGCCCACAGCTTTTTGTGAGGTTCAAAGGGGAGATCAAGAAGGAGAAATTTCCTTCTTTCCTTTACTCCTCAGGAACAAGTCCCCCAAATGGTCATATGTAAATAATGTTAGGGCCATGAGTCCCCAAGCATTCAACTCCAATTATTCTTCCTTGAGACTGCATGGTATTAGTAAAAGAAAAAAAAAAAACTACATAGGAAAACATTAGACAGTTTCCTCCCTCGTCTGTCATAGCATCTTCAGATCTTGGTGCTTTAGTTGTCATAAAGCCTTTGTAGATATAGAGTAAACTTGACTTTTAGATACCCTCACCTTTTCATGAGTAAAACATGCATGACATCTTGGCACAGAGTCAGCCTTATTTATATTTGTGGGGTGTTTTTGAAAATTTGAGCTAGACGCATATGAAAACAGAGTTTAAGTTCAACATTATGATTTCAAGAATAGTTCCTTAATTAAGCATATCAATCTGATCATTTTGCTTTTTCATGGACAAACATCAGATCCATTGTCACTTTCTAAATGATTAGTCACTTTCCTACACACAGAAAATCCCAGGAAGCTTTTCAGCCATTAGACTAACTGCCTGGAAATAGAAAGTCTTTGAAATCCTTCCCAGCAGCATGTTTTGAGTCTCTTTTTCTTTTTAAATGTTTATGTTTTTTTAATTGACAAAATAACTGTACATATTCATGGGGTACAATGTGATGTTTTGATACATGTATACATTGTGGAATGATTAAATCAGACTAATTGATATAGTCATCAGGTCTCACACTTATTACTTTGTAATGAGAACATTTAAAATCCACTCTTTTAGCAATTTTGAAATATACAGTACACTCATATTAATATTCTTATAGTCACCATGCTGTACAATAGATCACTAGAACTTAGTCCCCCTGTCTATTTGAACTTTATGCCCTTTGACTAACATCCCCTCTTTCTTTGGTAGTTTCTTGAGTGTCCAGTGTTCTCTGGGCCCAGAGAGGCCCTGTGCATAGTTGCTTGTGATAGATGGGTGATCTTGCTGTCACAGAGGTTTAGAAATGCCAGCTTGTCCTACAACTTCCTGTACAAGGACATCAAAGGCTATGAACTGGGTACTGCTGCGTGGTAGACACTGGAGTATATATGGAAATGCCTTATTCAGAGAATTATCTTTAAGAAAATTGTAACAGAAGAGTGAGGAATGTGTTATCAGGTATTCTGTCTATATTAGAATTTTTTAAACCTTTCTAAGTATCAAAATTGGACCCCTCCCTAGCTCTTTTGAATCAAAGTTTGTCAGGTAGAGGCAAAAAGTCTACAGATTTTCAGCTAATGAGTCAGATTTGGTATCCAATGTCCTAAAAAGCAAACAAATGAAAAGTATATAAAACAAGACAAGAATATTTAATAATAAAAATAACATACAAAGTAAAATCAGACATCAAGATTAAGATCTGTAAAGGAATGAGTCTAATGAAAACACTGCCTTTTAGATTTAAGAGTTTAAAAACTGAGATGTACAACAATATTTGTGCTAAGTAGTATGCAAAGGATATTTAATGCATTGTTGTCTGTGAGAGAAAAACTATTGAGAACAATCTAAATTCCTCAAGAAGGGAAAAGATCAAATATGAGACAATAAATGTATGCTATGGATTAATATACAGAAGTTTAAAAGAAATCTGCATGTAAAAAGTAAGCAAGGCAAGCTGAATATGTTGCCATTTATGGAATAGCTGTAAATAATATTCCCATAAGTATACGTTCATGTAAGAAAAGCATAGATAGAACAGTATGGAAGGAAATGCATTAAACTGGTATTAGTGGTTACTTCTGGTATGGAATGGCTGTATTGGGATTACAAGTTATAGTCTAAGGTATATTTTGCCTTATCCAAACTGCTTCTATTAAAGCATTCACCTTAATTAAAATGATGCATTGTATACTTTGTTATTTGCTTAGGTGTATATAAAAAGTGGTGTAACAGTATTACAAAGTTATGATAAATAAGCAAGATTCATGGAATATAAGCATAAAGCATCTTTTTTTTTTGGTCTCAGCACCCATTTAAATGTAGTTCATGATGTTAATTGTTTCTCTCCTACTGAATGAAATTTCTGGCAAGTCCAATGTTATGTCTGGTCACTTTTAAGTGTTCTAGACCATAAAATTAAGTTTCTAGCCTAAATTAATCCCAACAAAACAATACAAAGCACCTCCCCTCTCTCAGCTCAGGTCTTTTGCTGTCTAGCCATCTCAATGAGAGAGGTGGGCTTAGTTATTTCTTCATCTGGGAATTGCTCTCACTAACCATCGCTTCTCATCAGAAAAGGGGTGAGGACAAAGGAAGGCACTTAGTGTATCAGTACCTACTGGGCATTTGTTTCCTCAATTTGTAACTGTGCCAGATTAAAGATGACTGAAAATTCTTGACACAACCCCATCAAAAGATGACGTCATTTCCCTCCTTTTCCATCTGAATTGGCCAGTAGCTGCTTTGTCCAATATAGTGTGATAAAAGTGATGTGAGCCTAGCCTAGCTAGTACTGAGCCTAGCTTTTAAAAGAGCTGGAACCTCCCATGTTGGTCTCTCGGGCCCCTGAACTGCCATATAAGATATCTGGCTGTCTTGAGAGTCACCATGCTGGGGGAATCTCAAGGACCATGGAGAGTCCATTGAGGTCACTTTCATGGGTTCTTTGGAGACATCATTCTACCCACCACCCTATCTAGGGAACAGCTATTAAATACTTCGACTAAGGAACTCCATGGTCCCTTTGTCCTCCTCACCATTAGACATTTTGGATCTATTCATCCAGCTTATTTTTGCTGAGCTTTGTTGATTCCTCAGGTGGCGTTTAGAGATAGGATTAAAGACACCATGTGTTTCCTCACAAGGTCCCCATTGTATCCAAGCAATGCACTTGGGTATTCATTGCCTCACAAACTCAACATTTACAAGTGAGACCAATGCAGCAGCAGCAGATTTTTGTTCTGTTCCAACTCCGAAAGGCTGGCTGGACTATTTGTCCTATACAAATAGCTTCATATAGGAAATACTTATCCACTGGGATGTCAAAATGTAGGTGGTCCCCAAAGTGGTTTGAAGCTTCTCTCTCAGATTGAGGTAAAGGGAAAGAAATTCATTTTCTTCCTAACTAGGGGAAGAGGAATAGTTACTCCAAACCCTCTAAAAAAAGTTCTCTATTCTCTCACCCCTAAACGTTTTATGCTAATGTTGGGACTCAGAAACTGATACCCTAAAATATGATGCTTTGACATGCTGAACTGAAGAAGCAGCATAAAGGTCTCTAACAATTCCCACCCCAACTGCCCCACATACCCCACCTCCTGTCTTTCAATCCTTGGTGTCTCCCAAAGCACAGGATGAAGTTGTACTCTGAGGTTCCCTTATCTGCCTAAAGCCTGGATCTGCCAAAGAAGAAAACAATTACCTTTGGCCCCTTCTCTGAGTTTTCCTTAGCTGAACTCATATCGCAGGAAGGAAGACTAAAATCTGTCAATGCATCTGGACTTTTGTTACAAACCATTGTCTGCTCCACGGGCCCAAGAGACTTTGTCTCAAGCCATTGTATGTTCCTTAAGTCCATTAAGCTCCCTTAAAATTTACTTACTTTCCCCCTAAAATCATCCACCCTTCCAGTCTGTGTTTCCCCTCAGAAATAGGGTATATAACCCTCTGTACCCCAGTGCATGGTAGGGCAATCCCTCTGTGATTTTCATTCCATGCACGTTAATAAATATGTATGCCTTTTCTCCTCTTAATCTGCCTTTTGTCAGCTGATTTTCTGTGAACCTTCAGAAGGTAAAGGGGAAGTTTTATCTTGGCCCATACGCATATTTAGCATGAATCAAGAGTTTGAGTCACAAAGCTCGTTTTGCCCATTCTGTTTCAAAGTCTCACATGGTGGTCAAATTCCACACTCTAAAAAGTGGAATCAGTGGTCCACAGATCGGGCCAGGTGCAATGGCTCACACCTGTAATGCTAACACTTTAGAAAGTCGAGGCAGGCTGATTGCTTGAGTCCAGGAGTTTGAGACCAGCCTGGGCAACATAGCAAAACTCCAGCTCTACAAAAAATTAGCTGGGTGTAGTGGTGTGTGCCTGTAGTCCCAGCTACTCTGGAGGCTGAGGTGGGAGGATTGCTTGAGCTGAGGAGAAAGAGGCTGCAGTGAGCCATGCTCATGCTGCTTTACTCCAGCCTGGGTGACAGAGCAATCTCTTGTCTCAAAAACAAACAAAACACTGTAGACCTCATCTCAGATTTATATTTTAGATTCTAATTCCATAACATTTTCCTCTTGGTTGGCTTGAGCCTGTTTTTATTATGGGGCTACAAGCATGGTAGCAGGTGAAGTAATGCCAACCGAGGCAGGAGTCTTAAGGAAAAAACAAAACAAAACATTTTGTCCTCTCCAGTCCTTAAAGCCAAGAAGGTAGACTAAGATAAGACTTGAAATACAGGGTTTCCTCATTGGTTTACACATACAAATGCTTGGTGATATAAGCAGAAATTTTTCCTTTTCGAATTTTTAATCGTTCTTGGACCCAAATAAAAAAGGACAGAGACAGGCTCTGAATCTGAATGATATAATAAAGCACAAGCCAGACCTGCATCTCTAGGCAAAGGGGGCAAATGCAGAATTTTCTTTTGGAAATATCTGGTGATTAGTCAGAACAGGTCAGAGACGTTCTGAAATGCTTGCTTCAAAGGAAGCCCTGAAATCAAATTAAGCCTGCTAGGTAAAGCATGAAGAAAAGATGTGTTATACAAAATTTGAGTGTTGTGAAAATATTTTTTTTGTTTGTTTTACTCACCCTTTCTTTCTTCCAAAAATATTCTTTAACTTTTAAGCTTTAATCTCTAAAGATCTGGGACAGCATAAAATATACACAACTGAAACGGAAAAGAGAATATTAAAGACTGAATACAGAAATTATACTGACATTTAACTAAAGTTAGTTAAGCTGTACAGGAGTATATAATAATTGGTGCTGTACAGATAGCAAAGAATAAAATATATTTGAATAAAGAGTAAATAGACTGTAAATGTCTTACATAAAAATTAAAAATATTTCAGAAATGGAAATGCTTTTTCTTTTTTCTAATTCTGGGGTGACCTAAAAGACAATGGAAATGCTTCTGTTGAGTGTTTGTGTTTACAAATACAGCAAGTGCTTATGTTTCTGACAATGTTAGTTTGAAAAGCTTCTTTAAATTTGACTTGTCAGTGTAAAAATATCACTTGACTTGCAAAGCAATTGTCAAATATATTGCATAGATACGCTGGACATTTCATAGCTATCTAGTCTAAAAGCTAATTTTATCCTTAAGAATTATTGGAAATCAAATTTAGATAGTGTGCTGGAAAAGGGTAAACTTTTCTCTTTATTGTGAGAATGTAAAAGTTGAAAACATCTGTCAGGCAGTGGTGCCTCGGAATTAACTTCAGACAATCAGAGATGAAGTTTGGCATGAGAGCAAGCATTAATCTGACAGGTTTATGTCAAAAATAATTAACAATGTATGATTTGGGGAAGACAAATAGGTTTGTAGACAGCCAAACCTTAAGAAAATATATTTTCTTTTTTCACGGTAATATGGATTTTTCTATTTACATTTGAAAAGTTTATTTCTATTATGTATTTATATACCAAAATGTGTAGTCCTTATTTATTTAATAAATTGTGCCTTTAACATTTCACTAGTGGCTCATAAAAGCATCTGATGATGGTTTATTCTGCACTGCCATGTTTACTTAGAAATTGGGTATGTATTTAACTCTTGAAAAGCATTCCATAAATACCATCTATAATAAGAGTTATCGGAGCATATATTGATTATTGGTTTGTCTATCTACTCAAATGTCGGTAACTATCTGTAGAGCAGTGAGTGCATTTTATTCATCTTTATATGTCTGGCATATAGCATACTGCTTGGTAATTGGTAGACAATGAATAAATTAAAAATTAATAAAATGAATGAATGAATGAATGAGAGTTCCAGATCACTCTCTTCCATCACTCAGTCAGAGGTAATCTTTTCTGTCGCTTCCCGTACTCATCTTTAATAACTGACATTTCTGCATGAATAATGGGGAAAGATGTTTTTTCTCTTAATTAACCAAGCACTACATAGTTTCTCTTTCCTCCAACAAGAGACAGAAGTTAAACTAAGATTCATAAATGATTAAGCACAGTGGTAAAATTTACAGTGTCTTTTAAAACTAAGCCCAGGATATGACTTGCTGAAATATTCTTGATTCTATGGTCTGTTGAGGTCAATGATTTTAGATTACCTAATCTTCAAAATGAGGATAATAGTCCTAGCAATTCAATAAAGTTATGAGAATTCACATAGAATTCATGTAAAGCACAAAGCACAGAGTCTGACATGTATAGGAGCTCAGTAAATAGTTGTTATTAACTGTGACTTGATGTTTTGATAGAGGATGCTTCACATCAGGCTCCTATTGAGATCAGAGAAAACAAGTTACAGAAAAACTCATTCTGTTCTTAGACTCTCCTATGCCTTTTTAGCATAAACAAAAGGTTTGTTTTTCTTTCCATTTTCATTATTGCAATATTACTTCTATGTTTTCTTACCTATATTTAATGTCTCATTGTCCATATAATATTTTCAAGAAATACTCAATAAGGACCTGGGACTTTGATCATAAAACATCTAGTGTGGCTTTGTGGTGTCTATGTTTGGGAAGCTTAGTCTTAATTCCTTCTATGGTTAACAACCTCTCATCTTTTGACCGGGCACAGTGGCTCAATGACTGTAATCCTAGCACTTTGGGAGCCAAAGTGGGCAGATCACTTGAGCCCAGGAGTTTGAGACCGGCCTGGACAACATGGCAAAATCCTGTTTTTACCAAAAATACAAAAATTAGCTGGGCATGGTGGCACAATTGTGGTCCCTGCTACTCAGGATGCTGAGGTGGGAGGATTGCTGACGCCTGGGAGGTGGAGGTTGCAGTGAGCCAAGATCGCACGACTGCACTCCAACCTGGTTGACAGGGTGAGACCTTATCTCAGAAAAAATTTTAAAAAAAATGTGTGTGTGTGTGTGCACATTCATGCACACATGTGTAAGTGCACACATGTGTAGACTTTATATTGTTGTGATATCCTTGGCTCTGCAGAACTATAATCCTTCATCTGTGACTCATTTATTAATGAATATCTGATTATCTATTGTGGATGGCTGTTTGTGTAGGTACTGGGAAATGGCAATTAGCAAGAAAAATTATATTTCTGTCTTCATGGAGCTTCCATTCCATAAGTAATAGGCATTAAACGAATGACCAAAAAATTAGTTGAATAACTGTAGACTGTTGAAGAATATAAACAGAAGTGGAATAATAATGGCAATGGGAGGAAAGTCAGGCGAGATGGGAGATTTCAGCAAACAAGCTAAAATATGAGAGTTTCTCTCTCTCTCTCTCTCTCTCATCTGTCTCTTTCTCTCTTTCTCTCTCTCTCTCTGTCTCTCTCTCATTATGCATTTCTCTAGTTAACATGTCTTTTGTTATACAGGTGTCAGCCATGACCCTCTAATGATGAAGAGAAAAGATACCTCCTTTCTTCCCCTACATTTGTATTGATGAATTTAATGGGGAAGAAATGCGATACCAGAAATAAAGGATGCCTACTTACCCTGTTTTTGTTTTGTTTTTGCTTGGAAGCCCAAAGTAAAACTTACAAGCTAATTCATTTTAGATCATTAAAAAAAAATACCTGTAGGATAATCCATGAAGACATTTCCTTTTAATGTATACTTGGTCTTGTGATTTATACCACAGTTATAAACATTGCCTTCTTTTTATGTCGATTGTATACCATTTTAAACAAAAATCTAGAAATTTATCCTGCCTTTATAGCAAGTTAACATTTTCGGTCCAAAGTTAATTTTCATCTTTTTTTTCTTTTTTCAAGTCCTATTTCTTTTTTTTTTTTAATACTTTAAGTTCTAGGGTACATGTGCACAATGTGCAGGTTTGTTACATATGTATACATGTGCCATGTTGGTGTGCTGCACCCATTAACATGTCATTTACATTAGGTATATCTCCTAATGCTATCCCTCCCTCCTCCCCCCTCCCCATAATAGGCCCCGGTGTGTGATGTTCCCCTTCCAGAGTCCCAAGTGATCTCATTGTTCAATTCCCAACTATGAGTGAGAACATGCGGTGTTTGGTTTTCTGTTCTTGCGATAGTTTGCTGAGAATGATGGTTTCCAGCTGCATCCATGTCCCTACAAAGGACACAAACTCATCCTTTTTTATGGCTACATAGTATTCCATGGTGTATGTGTGCCACATTTTCTTAATCCAGTCTGTCACTGATGGACATTTGGGTTGATTCCAAGTCTTTGCTATTGTGAATAGTGCCACAATAAACATATGTGTGCATGTGTCTTTATAGCAGCATGATTTATAATCCTTTGGGTATATACCCAGTAATGGGATGGCTGGGTCAAATGGTATTTCTAGTTCTAGATCCTTGAGGAATCACCACACTGTTTTCCACAATGATTGAACCAGTTTACAGTCCCACCAACAGTGTAAAAGTGTTCCTGTTTCTCCACATCCTCTCCAGCACCTGTTGTTTCCTGACTTTTTAATGATTGCCATTCTAACTGGTGTGAGATGGTATCTCATTGTGGTTTTGATTTGCATTTCTCTGATGGCCAGTGATGATGAGCATTTTTTCATGTGTCTGTTAGCTGTATAAATGTCTTCTTTTAAGAAGTGTCTGTTCATATCCTTTGCCCACTTTTTGATGGGGTTGTTTTTTTCTTGTCAATTTGTTTGAGTTCTTTGTAGATTCTGGATATTAGCCCTTTGTCAGATGAGTAGATTGCAAAAATTTTCTTCCATTCTGTAGGTTGCCTGTTCACTCTGATGGTAGTTTCTTTTGCTGTGCAGAAGCTCTTTAGTTTAATGAGATCCCATTTGTCAATTTTGGCTTTTGTTGCCGTTGCTTTTGGTGTTTTAGACATGAAGTCCTTGCCCATGCCTATGTCCTGAATGGTATTGCCCAGGTTTTCTTCTAGGGATTTTATAGTTTTAGGTCTAACATTTAAGTCTCTATTCCATCTTGAATTAATTTTCGTATAAGGAGTAAGGAAAGGATCCAGTTTCAGCTTTCTACTTATGGCTAGCCAATTTTCCCAGCACCATTTATTAAATAGGGAATCCTTTCCCCATTTCTTGTTTCTCTCAGGTTTGTCAAAGATCAGATGGCTGTAGATGTGTGGTATTATTTCTGAGGGCTCTGTTCTGTTCCATTGGTCTATAGCTCTGTTTTGGTACCACTACCATGCTGTTTTGGTTACTGTAACCTTGTAGTATAGTTTGAAGTCAGGTAGCATGATGCCTCCAGTTTTGTTCTTTTGGCTTAGGATTGTCTTGGCAATGCGGGCTCTTTTTTGGTTCCATATGAACTTTAAAGCAGTTTTTTCCAATTCTGTGAAGAAAGGCATTGGTAGCTTAATGGGGATGGTATTGAATCTATAAATTACCTTGGGCAGTATGGCCATTTTCACGATATTGATTCTTCCTATCCATGAGCAGGGTATGTTCTTCCATTTCTTTGTGTCCTCTTTTATTTCACTGAGCAGTGGTTTGTAGTTCTTCTTGAACAGGTCCTTCACATCCCTTGTAAGTTGGATTCCTAGGTATTTTATTCTCTTTGAAGCAGTTGTGAATGGGAGTTCAATCATGATTTGGCTCTCTGTTTGTTTGTTACTGGTTCATAAGAATGCTTGTGATTTTTGCACATTGATTTTGTATCCTGAGACTTTGCTGAAATTGCTTATCAGCTTAAAGAGATTTTGGGCTGAGACGATGGGGTTTCCTAAATATACAATCATGTCATCTGCAAACAGGGAAAATTTGACTTCTTCTTTTCCTAATTGAATACCCTTTATTTCTTTCTCTTACCTGATTGCCCTAGCCAGAACTTCTAACTCTGTGTTGAATAGGAGTGGTGACAGAGGGCATCCCTGTCTTGGGCCAGTTTTCAAAGGGAATGCTTCCAGTTTTTGCCCATTCAGTATGATATTGGCTGTGGGTTTGTCATAAATAGCTCTTATTATTTTGAGATACGTTCCATCAATACCAAATTTGTTGAGATATTTTAGCATGAAGGGCTGTTGAATTTTATCAAAGGCCTTTTCTGCATCTATTGAGATAATCATGTGGTTTTTGTCTTTGGTTCTGTTTATATGCTGGATTACGTTTATTAACTTGCATATGTTGAACCAGCTTTGCATCCCAGGGATGAAGCCCACTTGATCATGGTGGATAAGCTTTTTGATGTGCTGCTGGTTTCAGTTTGCCAGTATTTTATTGAGGATTTTTGCATCGATGTTCATCAGGGATATTGGTCTAAAATTCTCTTTTTTTGTTGTGTCTCTGCCAGGCTTTGGTATCAGGATGATGTTGGCCTCACAAAATGAGTTAGGGAGGATTCCCTCTTTTCCTATCGATTGGAATAGTTTCAGAAGGAATGGTATCAGCTCCTCCTTGTACCTCTGGTAGAATTCAGCTGTGAATCCGTCTGTTCCTGGACTTTTTTTGGTTGGTAGGCTATTAATTATTGCCTCAATTTCAGAGCCTGTTATTGGTCTATTCAGGGATTCAGCTTCTTCCTGGTTTAGTCTTGGGAGACTGTATGTGTCTAGGAATTTATCCATTTCTTCTAGGTTTTCTAGTTTATTTGCGTAGAGGTGTTTACAGTATTCTCTAATGGTAGTTTGTATTTCTGTGGGGTCGGTGGTGATATCCCCTTTATCATTTTTTATTGCATCTATTTGATTCTTCTCTCTTTTTTTCTTTATTAGTCTTGCTAGCGGTCTATCAATTTTGTTGATCTTTTCAAAATACCAGCTCCTGGATTCATTGATTTTTTGAAGGGTTTTTGTGTCTCTATCTCCTTCAGTTCTGCTCTGATCTTAGTTATTCTTGCCTTCTGCTAGCTTTTGAATGTGTTTGCTCTTGCTTTTCTAGTTCTTTTAATTGTGATATTAGGGTGTCAATTTTAGATCTTTCCTGCTTTCTGTTGTGGGCATTTAGTACTATAAATTTGCCTTTACACACTGCTTTAAATGTGTCCCAGAGATTCTGGTATGTTGTATCTTTGTTCTCATTGGTTTCAAAGAACATCTTTATTTCTGCCTTCATTTTGTTATTTGCCTGGTAGTCATTCAGGAGCAGGTTGTTCCGTTTCCATGTAGTTAAGCAGTTTTGACTGAGTTTCTTAGTCCTGAGCTCTAGTTTGATTGCTCTGTGGTCTGAGAGACAGTTTGTTATAATTTCTGTTCTTGTACATTTGCTGAGGAGTGCTTTACTTCCAATTATGTGGTCAATTTTGGAATAAGTGTGATGTGGTGCTGAGAAGAATGTATATTCTGTTGATTTGGGGTGGAGAGTTCTATAGATGTCTGTTATGTCTGCTTACTGCAGAGATGAGTTCAATTCCTGGATATCCTTGTTAACTTTCTGTCTCGTTGATCTGTCTAATGTTGACAGTAGGGTGTTGAAGTCTCCTGTTATTATTGTATGGGAGTCTAAGTCTCTTTGTAAGTCTCTAAGGACTTGCTTTATGAATCTGGGTGCTCCTATATTGGGTGCATATATATTTAGGATAGTTAGCTCTTCCTGTTGAATTGATCCCTTTACCATTATGTAATGGCCTTCTTTGTCTCTTTTGATCTTTGATGGTTTAAAGTCTGTTTTATCAGAGACTGGTATTGCAACCCCTGCTTTTTTTTGTTCTCCATTTGCTTGATAGATCTTCCTCCATCCCTTTATTTTGAGTCTATGTATGTCTCTGCATGTGAGATGGGTCTCCTGATTACAGCAAACTGATGGGTCTTGACTCTTTATCCAGTTTTCCAGGCTGTATCTTTTAATTGGATCATTTAGTCCATTTACATTTAAGGTTAATATTGTTATGTGTGAACTTGATCGTGTCATTATGATATTAGCTGGTTATTTTGCTCATTAGTTGATGCAGTTTCTTCCTAGCATCGATGGTCTTTACATTTTGGCATGTTTTTGCAATGACTGGTACCGGTTGTTCCTTTCCAGGTTTAGTACTTCCTTTACGATCTCTTGTAGGTCAGGCCTGGTGGTGACAAAATCTCTAAGCATTTGCTTGCCTGTAAAGGATTTTATTTCTCCTTTACTTATGAAACTTAGTTTGGCTCGATATGAAATTCTGGGTTGAAAATTCTTTTGTTTAAGAATGTTGAATATTGGCCCCCACTCTCTTCTGGCTTGGAGAGTTTCTGCCGAGAGATCTGCTGTTAGTCTGATGGGCTTCCCTTTGTGGGTAACTTGACCTTTTTCTCTGGCTGCCCTTAACATTTTTTCCTTCATTTCAACTTTGGTGAATCTGATAATTATGTGTCTTGGAGTTGCTCTTCTCGTGGAGTATCTTTGTGGTGTTCTCTGTATTTCCTGAATTTGAATGTTGGGCTGCCTTGCTAGGTTGGGGAAGTTCTCCTGAATAATATCCTACAGAGTGTTTTCCAACTTGGTTCCATTCTCCCTGTCACTTTCAGGCACACCAATCAGACGTAGATTTGGTCTTTTCACATAATCCCATATTTCTGGGAGGCTTTGTTCATTTCTTTTTACTCTTTTTTCTCTAAACTTCTCTTCTTTCTTCATTTCATTTATTTGATCTTCAATCACTGATAATCTTTCTTCCAGTTGATTGAGTCAGTTACTGAAGCTTATGCATTTGTCACAAGTTCTTGTGTTATGGTTTTCATCTCTATCAGTCTGTTTATGAACTTCTTCGCATTACTTATTCTAGTTATCCATTCTTCCATTCTTTTTTCAAGGTTTTTAGTTTCTTTGTGCTGGGTACGTATTTCCTCCTTTAGCTCTGAGAAGTTTGATCGACTGAAACCTTCTTCTCTCAACTCGTCAAAGTCATTCTCCATCCAACTTTGTTCTGTTGCTGGCGATGAGCCGCATTCCTTTGGAGGGGGAGATGCACTCTGATTTTTTGAATTTCCAGCTTTTCTGCACTGCTTTTTCCCCATCTTTGTGGTTTTATTTGCCTTTGTTCTTTGATGATGGTGATGTACTGATGGAGTTTGGGTGTTGGTGTCCTTTCTGTTTGTTAGTTTTCCTTCTAACAGTCAGGACCCTCAGCTTCAGGTCTGTTGGAGTTTGCTTGAGGTCCACTCCAGACCCTGTTTGCCTGGGTATCAGCAGCGGAGGCTGCAGAAGATAGAATATTGCTGAACAGCAAGTGTTGCTGTCTGATTCTTGCTCTGGAAGCTTTGTCTCAGAGGTGTACCCAGCCATGCGAGGTGTGAGGTGTCAGTCTGCACCTAGTGGGGAATGTCTCCCAGTTAGGCTGCTCAGGGGTCAGGGACCCACTTGAGAAGGCAGTCTGTCTGTTCTCAGATCTCAACCTCCATGCTGGGAGAACCACTGCTCTCTTCAAAGCTCTCAGACAGGGACATTTACATCTGCAGAGGTTTCTGCTGCTTTTTGTTTAGCTATGCCCTGTCCGCAGAGGTGGAGTCTACAGAGGCAGGCAGGCCTCCTTGAGCTGCAGTGGGCTCCACCCAGTTCGAGCTTCCTGGAGGCTTTGTTTACCTACTTAAGCCTCAGCAATGATGGGCACCCCTTCCCCAGCCTCGCTGCCTGCCACCTTGCAGTTAGATCTCTGACTGCTGTGCTAGAAATGAGGGAGGCTCCATGGGCATGGGACCCTCCAGGCCAGGCATGGGATATACTCTCATAGTATGCCATTTGCTGAGACCCCTGGTAAAGCGCAGTATTAGGGTGGGAGTTATCCGATTTTCCAAGTGTTGTGTCTCAGTTTCCTTTGGCTAGGAAAAGGAATTCCCTTCCCCTTTGTTCTTCCCAGGTGAGGCAATGCCTCACCCTGCTTCAGCTCTCGCTGGTTGGGCTGTACCCACTGACTAGCACCAACTGTCTGACACGCCCTAGTGAGATGAACCCGGTACCTCAGTTGAAAATGCAGAAATCACCCGTCTTCTGTGTCACTCACACTAGGACTGGAGGCTAGAGCTGTTCCTATTTCGCCATCTTGGGAGCCCCCTCCAATTTTCATCTTTATTAAATTAATATACCCATACAATTTAATTTTTCAAATTAAGTTTGTTTTAAAAGAGATCATCAAGTTATTTTTTTAAATAAAACACCTTAAGAAATCCAGGTGAGTTCTTATGTGCATAATGCTTCCTAGTGTGGTAGAATTGTTAGCATATCAATGCTTTTTTTGGCAATGTATAAAGGGTATGTAATCCTAGAAAATTTTGTAGATTTTTCAAATACCTCTCAAGTTTATTTGTAGGATGTTTTGTTGTAGGGAAAAACAAAGGTTCCAGTGAATTTCTCGTAATATTTCGAACAGCTAGGATAAGATACCACTCATGGACACTGATATGCTTTGGCTGTGTCCCAACCCAAATCTCATCTTGAACTATAGTTCTCATAATCCCCACATGTCTTGAGAGGGACCCAGTAGGAGGTAACTGAATCATGGGGGTCAAGAAGGATGTGTTTCCTTTTCTTTCTACCATGACTGTAAGTTTCCTGAGGCCTCACCAGCCATGCTGACCTATGAGTCAATTAAACCTCTTTTTTTATATACATTACCCAGTCTCAGGTGTGTCTTTATTAGCAGCATGAGAACAGATTCATACAGACACATTTTAGACATTTGTAGTTACAGGATGAGTAAAACAAGGGGAATGTTTTATATATCTCTGTCTGTAAGTGAGTGGGTCCTCCAATTTTGACGTTAGTCTATAACTGATAAATAGTTGAACAGTCATTAATATAACTATTTTAGTTAATTCTTGACATTTTTAAATGCATACTTGGCTTAGAATATGTCCATGACATTGATATTTTATCAGTTTTATCTGATATCATTATCGAGAAAGGAGAAGTCCAGCATTATATTTAGTCACATTCAGTTTTAACTTTACTAAATACTGCAAAATTTCCACAAGCCAGCAAACAGAAGGCATAGCTTATTGCCCTTTTGCTTCTGTATTACACAATATCAAAAACATTTTATCTGTCAATATGTGATTTCGCTGGTGACCTTTGACATTTTTGAGCATATATTCTCATGCATCATTAGAGGTTTCATGCCAAGCCAATAACGTGCTTTTCTGTTGTTTTCAAATGCCTCCTAAAGCAAAAGGTTAATGATCAATAAAATGCACTGAAATGGTTCTTTTTGCTGCCATAGCTCATCTATTTTTCTTTTCATTTAATCTCTCCATGCTTTTAATATTTCCTGAGCAGCTTTTGTTTTTTCATTTAATGAAGAGTAACTAATGTGCTATTTTCTCTTTATAAAGTAACACTCTCTCTAATAGAATTCTATCCACAGGGACCAGTTGTATTTAAGATGCCTTTCATTTGCCCTACAACAGTGGTTAACTCATCATTTGACAATTGTGTGCCTTTAAAAATGAAAGGTTGTGCATAAAATCTCCTATTTGCATGAGTTTGCATAAGGTTATAAAATCCATATAAATACTGTCTGGCTTACAGAACTATGGCACTAGCACTGGATGCTAACCAGTGATCTAAAGCAAGGCTCAGAAAACTGTAGCCTTCAGGGAGTCTGGCCCACAGCTTGTTTTGTGTAAATAAAGGTTTATTGAAACACACCCATGCCCATTTGTTTATGTATTGTTTATAGCTGTTTTTTTACTACAGTGACAGAGTTGATTAGTTACAACAGAGACCATATGACCCTCAAAGTCAAAAATATTTATTTTCTTGCCCTTTATGCCCTTTACAGAAAAAAATTGATGATTGCTGATCTAAGTAAATTTAAGCTTGTTTCTCATTTTAGACTATATAATTAAAATAATATACACAAGTCGACAAATATAGCTTGTGAAAAGCAAGATGTTTATCACATAATTTGAGGGGCTATAGAAGGTTCAATTTGCAAAACAAAATGTGAACTATTGCCTCCTTTAACATATTAAACCCCAATATTAATCAATTTAGCTTATTCATTTAGTCAATACTAGTCAATGTTTATATATGACTCAAAAATATACCAAATGTAATAAATGCTATACTTAAGGAGGGAATGAAGGAATTTTGACTTTTTATTCTATGTATTATTTTAGTTTTGGAATTGCTCCACAGTAGATGTGTGACATCTTAGTATTTTCTATTAAATAGATTGGTTATTACTGAAGACTATGTCCTTCAATAGCCCTGTCACAACCCACTACAAATTCATCACTTATGTACTTCAGTTAAAAATTTCCAAGATTTCTGTTAAAATGTAGTTATTAAATAATACCACCCTATAAAAATGTGAAACACAAAGGACTAACCCAGGCAATATTTCTCTTGAGCTCCATTGTAGCCTGACAAATTGTAGCCAGTAGTTTATCCACTTGACAGACAAGAATAATGATGCTTGGATTGAGTTTGTGACTCTTGTGTGCATATACAGATAATTATGGAGATGATCATTCTCTATATCTGATGTTAGAATAATAGCTTAAAAGAGTCTAGTAAGTTTGGTTATGTTATCTCTCCTTTACAAAAAGAAACAAAAGAAAAGCAGGTCATGAATGGTTGAGTGTCACAGCCTAGGTAAGTACAGTTTGAGCATCCCTAATCCAAAAATCTGAAATCCAAAATGTTCCAAAATCCAAAACTTTTCAAGTGCCTACCACAAGTAGAAATTTCCTCATACAGGTAATTGCCACAAACTTTGTTTCATGCAAAAATTATTTAAAGTGTTGTATAAAATTACCTCCAGATCATGTGTATAAGGTATATATAAAACATATATGAATTTCATGTTTTGACTTGAGCACCATCCCCAAGATACCTCATCGTATATATGCAAATATTCCAAAATCTGAAAAAAAAAATCCAAAACACTTCTGGTCCCAAGAATCTGAGAAACGGATACTCAACCTGTATCTAGATTTATTTAGACTTTTGATGCCCATCACAAATGTCTGCCCTCAGTCATTACAGTGTAGTGCTTCCCAGTAGGTTTAAGTAGGTACCCTTAGGCTAGAATGAATTGTCAAGAACAGTTACTGAAGTTCTGTGTGCACACATCTGTTTCTGTGCTTTTGAAGAATTAAACCAAATGTTATTGTGCACCCATATATATCAGACCCATCCGTGGTGTTGGGAATTCATAGAAAATGTACAAATTGTTACTTCTCTGTAATCCTAAAAATCTAGTAAAGCTAGTCATTTGCCTTTTCTCCTCCCACTTACAAGCATCATTTTTATAAGTATTCTGGTCCATTTGTGTGCATGTCTGTAGGTTTGTGTTCTAGAAATGAGATTATAAGTTTGAAAAATAGATATATTTAACACTTCTAGGTGTTGCCAAATTACCCTCCAAAATGGTTGCACCAAAATATTTCCATCAACCTTTTAGCCAACTAGCCATTTTTCCACAGTTTGTCTTTTATTTTTTATTTTTATTTTTATTTTTATTTTTTGAGATGGAGTCTCGCTCTGTCACCCAGGCTGGAGTGCAGTGGCCATATCTCAGCTCACTGCAAGCTCCACCTCCCAGGTTTACGCCATTCTCCTGCCTCAGCCTCCCAAGTAGCTGGGACTACAGGCGCCCGCCACCTCGCCCGGCTAGTTTTTTGTATTTTTTTTAAGTAGAGAGGGGGTTTCACCGTGTTAGCCAGGATGGTCTTGATCTCCTAACCTCGTGATCCGCCCGTCTCGGCCTCCCAAAGTGCTGGGATTACAGGCTTGAGCCACCACGCCCGGCCAGTTTGTCTTTTATTAAGGGATTTCCTTAATAACCACTTAGAACCACTAGCATCCCAGTTTATTAAAACTCAGCCGATATCAGTACACATAAGGCCAAATCTTACATTTTAGTTGACTACTCTGAGATTTTTAGCACATTATGTCTTTTTCTTTATATGAGAATTTAAATATAGCTAATGAATTAATATAACTAATACTTAACTATAAAGGGGAACAAGTGAATTCTCCTTTTATAGGGAAGTATTCTCTGAGGTCCCTGTCAGAAAACGTGTATGTCTGTCCTGACTTCTGGTTTCATGCCTTACATCTTTTACCTTGGACAAGGCAGTTCATGGCTTTGGTCTTAGGTTTCCCATCTGTCAAATGAATGTTGGATTAGATCATCCTAAGTGCCCTTCTAAGTTTAAATTTGCGTTAGTATGTAAATATGGATTAATGAATAATATGTTGCTTATTGTTAATTTTTTTTTTTTTTTTGAGACGGAGTCTCTCTCTGTCGCCCAAGCTAGAGGCAGTGGCAGGATCTCAGCTCACTGCAACCTCTAACTCCCAAGTTCAAGCAGTTCTCTGCCTCAACCTTCCAAGTAGCTGGGATTATAGGCGCCTGCCACCACGTCCAGCTAATTTTTGTATTTTTAGTAGAGACAGGGTTTCACCATCTTGGCCAGGTTGGTCTTGAAATCCTGACCTCGTGATCCACCTGCCTCGGCCTCCCAAAGTGCTGGGATTACAGGCATGAGCCACCAAGCCTGGCTGCTCATTGTTAATTCTTGATTTTGTTTTTTTTTTTCTGTTTAAATACCTAATAATTTTGATTTAATTTTCTTAGTATAAAAACACAAATCAAAAGCCAGGACTTCTCAGTTGTTTGTTGCTTTATGTAAGGTCCATCAGTTTCTATCGTCCTCACTAACATGATGTGCTCACAGCACAGACTAAGTTTTTAATGGATGAATAAAATAAATATGTGACTCTTTTAGCTTTACTTTGTATGTGTGAAACTATTCAACACAGCAAATCAGAATATTATTCAGATTTTGATTTCAAACTTGAACATATCAAAGAAGTTATAAATAGGGAGTTGCTTAGTCAAAGTTCTTCATACTTTACTATATACCAGTAAGAATTTTAAAAATTATAATAGTTTATTGAAAAAATAGCTTTAGGACTGGGCGCGGTGCCTCATGCCTGTAATCCCAGCACTTTGGGAGGCCAAGGTAGGCGGATCACGAGGTCGGGAGTTTGAAACCAACCTGACCAACATGGTGAAACCCTGTCTCTACTAAAAATACAAAAATTAGCCAGGTGTAGTGGTGTGCTCCTGTAATCCCAGCTACTCGGGAGGTTGAGGCAAGAGAATCGCCTGAACTCAGGAGGTGGAGGTTTTGGTGAGCCAAGATCACACCACTGCACTCCAGCCTGGGCAACAGAGTGAGACTCTGTCTCAAAAAAGAAAAAAATATATCTTTTGGGCCAGGCACGGTGACTCACACCTGTAATCCCAGCACTTTGGGAGGCTGACGTGGGCAGATCACGAGGACAGAAGTTCAAGACCAGCCTGGCCAACATAGCAAAACCTTGTCTCTACTAAAAATACAAAAATTAGCCAGGTGTGGTGGTGTGCACCTGTAGTCCTAGCTACTCGGGAAGCTGAGGCAAGAAAATTGCTTAAACCTGGGAGGTGGAGGTTGTGGTGAGCTGAGATCCTGCCACTGTACTCCAGCCTGGGCAATAGAGTGAGACTCCATCTCAAAAAAATATATATAGCTTTGGATGTTTTTGAATGTAATCATTATGGATGTTTCTACAAATCTATGCACGTAAAATGATTCTATTATAAAATTTAAAATTTATATAACATTGTATTTTTTGAGAAGATTGAATTGGTATTCTCTACTTAGGATTTATTAAGTATCTATAATGATAGATCACTGAGTTGTTGAAATATAACCAAGAAATCTAACTCTTGATTTTGTAAAACAGCAATGTTCATTTTAATTTTAACTCATTTACTCAGCAAATGTTGACCACCTTCTATATGCCAGGTGTCACATTGGGTGCTGGGAATTACAGCCAGTAAACAGACAGAAGAAAGTCCTAGCCTTCTGGAGTTTACACGCCTGTGAGGTTTTGTTATGTCAGAAAGTGCAATGGTTGAGATAATAAGACTTTTGTTCCTTTGAGATCCTGAGACTTATCTTTATCAGGGTATGCTTTTCTTATTGTTGTAGGAAAAGACCAACATACTGCTTAGAGAAATAGCTTGATCTAAAATAATAAATCGAGTTTTGCTTAAGATAGTGGTATAATTTAACCTTTATTCTTCTTTAAGGATCTTTTGGAAGCAATGATTTTTCCCCTGGAGGGAGAAGTACGTTTAAGTCATTTAATTTGGTACACAATTTCCAAGGGCATAGGGATCCTCTTGAGTCTAAAAGCTCTGACCTAAATCAGCTGTTTGATGATTTAATAGGATTAAGGATAATGTGCTATTAGAAATTTACTGGACATTTTAAAATCATAAATCCATTATATAGTTTATTCATTTAGTAATCTATTCAATACATGCTTGATTAAATACTAGTGCTATTATTATATGCCAGACATTGTGCCAGTCAACATCATTATTTTCAAGCAAATTTTTATATGATTGTTTAATATGTGAGTTTCATCACAAAGCCAATCAATGGAGCCTCTTAACTGAACCACTTCAACATTTTTGTAAAATTCATAATCAGAGATTTGTGCATTTGCCTTCCAGTCTTTATCAGGACTTAACCGAACAAGAAACAATTTGTTTCATGCTTTTATCAGGATGGAAACAGGAAGATTTGATTATTTATTAAAAACCTATATTTTATGCAAAACAAGTAAAAGTAAAAATAAACTGTGGAGTCACTCATGTTACTTTCCAATGTATTTCCTTTATGAAGTGCAAAATTATGCATAAAATTTAAAAAAGAAGCAGCTTCACTCACTGAATTTCAGAAGACAAGTTGTTCAACCCATATACCTGTCAAGTATCTGTGATAATTTGAAGCACCATATTAAATAGTGCATATTTTAATTAACTAACATAGTTTAATTTTTTCCAAGTGGCATTGGAAAGTTTTAATGTAATAAGCATCACCAACTTTAGATCAGGTCTTAGAGACCAAATGACACCAGAATTATAAGTAGGGGAGTATCTGTCACGAAGTGATGCATTGATTTAAAATCAACACACTCAGGGATCTTATGGTTACAAATGAGATTTTAGTCCTGGAGCTGACTCTTCGTGGCTAATCTTTACATCCAAGTATTGTTCCTGTCCATGATTAAGTAGTTATAAGAAACACAAAACCTTCTTTTTTGAGGTTACTACTTTCTTGTAAGTGTAATCCAGTTGGATTATGTGACATTCCAAGTTTAGAGAGCTTTTAATATCAAAACTAGCATAAAATGTAAGTTTCCATGTGGGCTTATCAATAAATCATGATCTCTTCAAAATATTAGGAGAGAATTATTGATATTCATTCAATAAAATGAAGAAATACATTAAGAAGGGGGAAGAGTTTAATATGTTAAATTTCTTTTTTAAGCTTAAAATGGCAGGATAATCCATTTCATCTGTAATAGGTTTTGCCTCAAATTAATTAGCAATGCATATCACCAAACTCAAAAGTTGAAATAACTGAAAAAATAGTGTTCAACTTACTTTGTGGTTTCCATTTCTAGCAATGTGGCAGTAGACCAGTGTATTAGTCTGTTCTCACAATGTTAATAAAGACATACCTGTGACTGGGTAATTTATAAAGGTAACAGGTTTAATGGACTCACAGTTCCACATGGCTGAGGAGACCTCACAAATACGGCAGAAGGCAAGAAAGGGACATCTTACATGGTGGCAGGCAAGAGAGCATGTGCAGGGGAGCTCCCCTTTATAAAACCATCAGCTGTCATGAGACTTATTCATTACTATGAGAAGAGCATGGGAAAGACCTGCCCCCATGATTCAATTACCTCCCAGCAGGTTCCTCCCACAACACGTGGGAATTATGGGAGCTATGATTCAAGATGAGATTTGGGTGGGGACACGGCCGAACTATATCAAGCAGTTATGATCAACCCTTCTGCTAAAAACAATATCAAATAAATAAATGCACGTGTAGTCTAACAAGAAAGTACCAAACTTAGGCCAACAGCTGAGTGAAAGCAAGAAGCTGAGAATAATAGGAACACTGAAGGCCAGCTTTTATCTTGAGGGCATGTGAGAATCCTAGTTTTACTGAGTATCATTTGTTGACATTTCATGGGACTAGGGTGGGTGCTGGGACAGAAAAAAAAAATCCTCAGGCCAAATCAAAGTGGGAAAGTCAAAGCAGAGTTCTCCTTTTCTTAACAGTGGGGACTCAAAAGTGCTGTGCTCTCCATTTATCTGTGAATTAGGAATAACTGTGTACCTGAGTGAAAATAGGGAAATTGCCTATCTCCAAACTTGGTACTGACTAGAGGAGTAAAATACCTTCCCTGAAAATAAATAACCACACAAGTTGCCATTTGCGTGGCTTCTCACATAAATTCACACTCTGTGGTCAGTAACACCTAAGGCCATGAATTTAGATTTAAGTGTTTCCAATGTTCCTCTACATGTAAGTGTTGTTAAGTTTTTCCTCTACATGTAAGACTTCTGCCAGAACTAGATGGCAAATCTCCCCAGGAGGAATCTTCTTTCCTCCAGTGCCTCAAAGAAACTTCACATGTAACTTTACAGGCAAAATGGGAAGCAGAGAGTTAAAAATCAATAGACACATAAGGAAACAAGACACCATAATGAAAGCCAGCAGAAACAACAGAAAGAACAATTAAACTCACCTTACATATAAAATGTATAAATTGTCATCATTGGGATAAAAGTAGTCACTCATTACCTTAGAAAACATTTAATTATCTTTCAACCATAAACATTTCATTTCACGATTTTTTAAGAATATAGAATGCTAATCTTTACTAATAAGACAGTATGCATTATAACATACTCATTAAACTTTGGGAGTAATGCAACATCAGAGAGGCTAGCATACCTGGGAGGCTGCTTTTATTTCATTTGTGGGGGAAATATAAAGGATGAAAACTTGGACTCAAAATCAAAGATCTTTAATCTTATAATATACTTGCCCAAGGCCCCATCAAGTAGTATATTTAAGCTTTGCAGTGTTCATTTGCAAAATGGTCTTATAATATCCATATTGCTAGTAGCCACAATGGGTTGCTGTGACACTTGAGACAAAATATATGAAGAATTTATCAGAGCTCACCATATAATAATCTTTGAGTTCATCTTTTTGTAATTCCCATTCTGGCTCTTCCTGAGCTAGCCCCATAAGACACAGTAATTTACTCCCCTATGATTTATGGAGAATAAAGATGGTCTGCTGCCACTGTTGTCAATGAGTCAAATTTATCCCATGTATTTACCCTTCCTAGGTTCATGACTCCTAGTCTTCAGGTAGGTAAACTGGGCCTTTCATTTATGCACTTGAAATTGTGATGCATAATTATGCACCAGGTCTCAGTAAAATCTAAGGACTCAATAAAGACTCGTCTGTCAGAAAACATACAGTGACACAGTCACACGCCTTCACATTGTCTAGGCTCAGATACCCTGTGAAAGATCATCTCCCCCATGGACACACTTCTTGGGCTCTACCATCCCACCCTGGGTAGCCAGCCCTCTGCATCCTGCTTGAGCTCTGACACCCCATGCCAGGCTACCTCCTTCACCACACCACTTATTCTTGAGGAGAGTAAAGACATCTTCCTCATTTTTCTCTGGTCACCACAGTGCCTGCCACGCTTCTGATCCCAACCTTGCTCATCTCCACCTGATCACTTTGGGCCTGAATTATTTTAGAAGGGAAAGGAAGAGCCATCCCATCCTAAAGTTAATCGTGAAGAAAGTGAGGCCAATCAGTTGATCTTGGAAGCAAACTGAAAGGACCTTTACTTTTTGAATTCTAGAATATATACTTACTTAAGTCTCCAAAGTGCTGTTCAAGTATTGAAGTCCCCTTTGTTTCTGAGGATGTTAGTATAGAACAGAATGTAGGAAAATGAATATAACAGACTAATGCATAGAGTTTATTTGCACAAATAAGTGAGAACAGCACTCTCAAGGAATCTCAAAATTTTGAAAATAAGTTTTCATTTCAATGAAATAATCAACTGATTTCTTATTAGAAAGAACTGCAAGATAGAATAGCAGGGTGTCTTCACAGGAACTGATATTTGAGATTCACTAGCTAATTTATCTGAGAAATGGTTTCCTTCTTAACACTCTTCACTTGTCAAACTCCCTGATATCCAAAGGCTGTAAATAATAAAGACTTTGTTAAACTAAGTCCCTAGAATGGACTTTTGAGGCTCTTTAAAACTTAGCTGGACAATATTATCTTGGATATTGTAAAGAAGGACTTTTGAGTTATTTCAGCATGCCTGCTTTGAAACATAAGGATCTTGATTAAGACAAAGGGGGAGAGGGACTCCCAGGAAGAAGCTGAAATTACTGTGTGTGAGGGAAAATGAGTGATGCCCTTTAGGTGTATCTCTGCTGTTTTATATTTTTAAAAGTTTCAACCATCCTTAGCATATCCACATATGGTAAAGCACAAATCAGAGTAAAAATATCATTGTCCCTTCTCCCAACTTCTTCTTAGAACATTTTAAACTAGACTATCTTTCTATGAAATTTTCATTTATAGCTAAGGCTGTTCATTCCATATATAGGAGCTGTTAATATCCAGGTTTACAGTAAATTACACACTTCGTCTCCTCAATAGAAGAGAAATCTTATCCAAGCCCTGTTCATTGCATTACATAATTCCATATGAAATTTCTATTATAATTCTCTTTTTATTACTCAGAACTCATTAAGAAAGAGATGTGCATTAAAACAATATGCACACAGTAAGTGTTATGATTTTCATGTGAAAATAAGTAGACAACTACTTTGTAACCTTTGATGCCATCGATTTGACATTTCTATTGGCCCACAAATATAAGTTAGGCTGTTAATCAGGTTCACTCACATACAAAGAGACTCTATTTGAATATTTTTAAATTATTTTTGGAAACATAATTCCAGTGCTTTAATATAAGTTTTCAGTAGCTTTGCTGTATTTTATTTTGGCTCAAAGAGGAAGAAGATGGAGATTTCCACATTCTCATACAAATAACGATATCATGAGAAATAGTCCATAGGATTTATTAGAACTGCATAGGTAATGGCTTTTCTAAATAATTTATAGTTGGAAAATGAACTGGATACCTGGGAGAACTGATCATTTTTAAAGACAAGTATTTCACTGCAAGTAGATGCTGCTGCTGAACAAGGTGCTGTAATTCTCAGTAGTTGTGTTCAGTCTGAAAAAGTGATTCTGTGTTGGAGACTAAGCTACTTGTCTCCCAAGTACTAAAGATCATACACGAAAGCTTTTTCTGAAGGTGATCTTTGAGGTTTGGGTTCTTAATTCAAATCTTTAGTTTAATTGAGGCTAAACTATGCTGTGAACATTGTGAAATCTTACAAAGATAAGAAGGATTCAGAAAGTATCAGTTTTTTGGTAGTCAAGGGTTCAGATTGGGGTTCATACCTTCTAGGGTTCAAGTCTCTGAAATGCTGCTTACCAACTGGATGACCTTGGCCGTTACACTTTAGTATAAATTAACCTTCAATTTTTGACTATTAAAATAAATATATATTATATGTGTCTAATACAAATATGCTTATATATTTATAATATAAAAGTGTATATATATGTATGTGTGTATATATATGTATAGCACCTGCTTCTTAAAGTGGCTGAGGATTAAGTTACAATGCACTGCAAATTATTTATCATAATGTAAAGTAAGTACAGTTGTCTTTCAGTATCCTCAGGGTATTGGTTACAGAATATCCTTCAGATAACAAAATCCATTGATACTCCAATCCCTGCTATAAAATGATGTAGTATTTGCATATAACCTATGTACAGCATTCCATATATTTTAAATCATCATTAGATTACTTATAATACCTAATATGATGTAATTCTATGCAAACAGTTGTTATACTGTATTGTTTAGGGAAAAATGACAAGAAATAAAAAGTCTGTACATGTTTAATACAGACACAAGTTTTTTTCTTGAATATTTTAAATCCACTGTTGGTTGAATCCATAGATGCAAAACTCATGAATATGGAGGGCTGACTATATATGGTGATATGGTTTAGCTGTGTCCCCAACCAAATCTCATCTTGAATTGTAGTTTCCGTAATCCCCATGTATCATGGGAGGAACCCCATGAAAGGTGATTGAATCATGGGGGCAATTACTTCCATGCTGCTGTTCTGGTGGTAGTGAGTGAATTCTCATGAGACCTGAAGGTTTTATAAGGGGCTTTTTCTCCTTTTGCTCAGCACTTCACCTTCCTGCCACTATGTGAAGAAGGATGTGTTTCCTTCCCCTTCTACAATTATTGTAAGTTTCCTGAGGCCTCCCTAGCCATGTGAACTATGAGCCAATTAAACCTTTTACAATTTCGTTTATAAATTACCCAGTCTCAGGTATGTTTTTATTATCAATGTGAGAATGGACTTAATACAGTAAACCAGGTAGTGGGATGCTGCTGTAAAGATTACCTGAAAATCTGGAAATGACTTTGGAATTGGAAATAGGCAGAGTTTGGAAGAGTCTGGAGGACTTAGAAAAAGATAGGAAAATGTGGGAGAGTTTCGAACTTGCTAAAGACTTGGGGGTCTCAGAAGACAGGAAGATGTGGAAAGTTTGGAACTTCCTAGAGACTTGTTGAATAGCTTTGACCAAAATGCTGATAGCAGTATGGACAATAAAGTCCAGGCTTAGATGTCTCAGATGTAGTTAAGAAACTTGTTGGGAACTGGATTAAAGGTCACTCTTTCTATGTAAAGAGACTGATGCCTTTTTGCCCCTGCTCTAGAAATCTGTGGAACTTTGAACTTGAGAGAGATGATTTGGGATATGTAGAGGAAGAAATTTCTAGGGAGCAAAGTGTTCAAGAGAAAGTAGAGCATAAAAGTTTGGAAAATTTGTAGCCTGACAACGTGATAGAAAAGAAAAACTCATTTTCTGGGGAGAAATTCAAGCCCACTGCAGAAATTTACATAAGTAATGAGGAGCCCAATGTTAATTGCCAAGCCAATGGGGAAAATGTCTCCAGGACATGTCAGAGAGCTTCGCAGCAGCCCCTGCCATCACAGACCTGGAGGTCTAGGAGGAAGAAACAGTTTCATGGGCTGGACCCAGGGCTCCCACTGCTGTGTGCAGCCTAATGTTTTGGTGTCCTGCATCCTAGCTGCTCCAGCCATGGCTAAAAAGGGACAAGGTACAGTTCAGGCTATAGCTTCAGAGGGTGAAATCCCTAAGCCTTGGCCACTACCACATGGTGTTGAGCCTGCAGGTGCACAGAAGTCAATAATTGAGGTTTGGGAATATCTGCCTAGATTTCAGAGGATGTATGGAAATGCCTGGAGGTCCAAGAAGAATTTGCTACAGGGGAAGAGCCCTCATGGAGAACCTCTGCTAGGGCAGTGCAGAAGATAAACGTGGGGCCAGAGCCTCCAAATGGAGTCCCCACTGGGGCACTGCCTAGTGGAGCTGTGAGAAGAGGACCACTGTCCTCCAGATCCAAAAATGGTAGATCTACTGATAGCTTGCACTATATACCCAGAAAAGTCACAGACATTCAACACCAGCTGTGAAAGCAGCCAGGAGGGGTTGTACCCTGCCAAGCCACAGGGACAGAGCTGCTCAAGGCCATCGGAGCCAACCTCTTGCATCAGACTAACCTGGATGTGAGACATGGAGTCAAATGAGATCATTTTGGAACTTAAAGGTTTAATGACTGCCCTATTGGATTTTGGACTTGCATGGGGCCTGAAGCTCCTTTGTTTTGGCCAATTTCTCCCGTTAAGAATGGATGTATTTACCCAATGCCTGTACCCCCATTGTATCTAAGAAGTAACGAACTTGCTTTTGATTTGGCAGGCTCATAGGTGGAAGGGACTTGCTTTGTCTCATATAAGACCTTGAACTTGTACTTTTGAGTTAATGCTGGAATGAGATAAGACTTTAGGAGTCTGTTGGGAAGGCATTATTGGGTCTTAAAATGTGAGGACATGAGATTTGGGAGGTGCCAGGGGTTGAATGATATGGTATGGCTGTGTCCCCACCCAAATCTCATCTTCAATTATAGTTCTCATAATCTTCACATGTCATGGGAGGGACCCAGTGGGAGGTAATTGAATCATCGGGTGATTACCCCCATGTTGCTGTTCTCATGACAGTGAGTGTCCATAGTAGTTTGGACAATAGTGAGAGAGTTCTCACAAGATCTGATGGTTTTATAAGGGGCTTTTCTCCCTTTTGCTTGGCACTTCTCCTTCCTGACACCATGTGAGGAAGGACGTGTTTGCTTCCCCTTCTGCCATGATTGTAAGTTTCCTGAGATCTTCCCAGCCATGCTGAACTGTGAGTCAATTAAACCTCTTTCCTTTATAAATTATCCAGTCTCGAGTATGTCTTTATTAGCAGTGTGAGAACAAACAAATACATATGGTAAGTTCTCTATTAAGTGTAAGTCTTATAAGTGATAAGGCAGAATGAGTTCTTCCAATCAGGGCTTAAAATATAAAGAGTATTATCCTCCATATTATAGAAACATGTTTTGTTAATCATGGCCAGTTTAGCAATTTACATTAAAATACTCTTTTCCAAATATGACTTTGCTATGAAGCTATACTTCCCTTAGCTGAAGGAAAGAATATCTCCCAAGCTAGTACAGGGAAAAGTAGGGAATATCTCTGAAACTAATAAAGGGAAAAGCAAGGCCCATATACAAATATTTTTAAAGTAACAATTTTCTTAGCATGAAATGGATTCTCTCTGGTGCTTAGTTGATATTCTGAGTATTTTACTGATAGCTTCAAACTGCCATAAAAACATGGGTTTTGCAGATAGGACTCACTGGCTCTGCTGACAACACCTTCTGAGAAAACACATTAGGATATGACATTGTTATAGAGCTGATTGTTGCTAAAATCAGAATTATATTTCATAGGATTAATCAATAGAAATCATTAACTAGGTGTCAGACCTGCCTTCCATATCCCGCACCACCATGCTGTTATATAGGCAGAAAGACGTTTCCTCACTACACAAGGGTCCTCCATCATTAATGCCTCTTTAATAAAAACTCTTCTCAAGGCCGCTTTAATTCCAAAGGAAGCTGCAGTCATTCACTGCAAGGGCCATCAAAAGGCATCAGATCCCATCGCTCAGGGCAATGCTTATGCTGATAAAGTAGCTAAAAAAAGCAGCTAGCGTTCCAACTTCCATCCCTCATGGTCAGTTTTTCTCCTTCTCATCTGGTCACTCCCACCTACTCCCCTACTGAAACTTCCAACTGTCAATCTCTTCCCACACAAGGCAAAAGGTCCTTAGACCAAAGAAAATACCTCTTGGTCTGGGTAGACACTTTCACTGAATAGGGAGATGCCTTTCCCACAAGGTCTGAGAAGGCCACTGCGGTCATTTCTTCCCTTCTGTCAGACATAATTCCTCGGTTTGACCCCTCCACCTCTATACAGTCCGATAACGGACAGGTCTTTAATAGTCAAATAACCCAAGCAGCTTCTCAGGCTCTTGGTGTTCAGTGGTGCCTGGTTTTACCTCAGACTGCCACCCTTAAGTCTCTCTTTAAGTGGATAGAAGATCTTCAGTGACAAAGTACACTCCAATACTTTCACCCTGATGAAGTCCTATTCTTTACTTTTATACTTACTCTTATTCTCGTTCCCATTCTTATGCCACCCTCTACCTCTCCCCAGCCATCTCCACCACACTGTCAAATCCCAGTCACTCTCTCCTAGCCATTTCTCATCCTCCTTTAACAAACAATTGCTGGCTTTGCATTTCTCTTTCCTCCAAAATTACTGAGACCTCAACTTACTACTAAAAAAAAGGCCGGGGTGGGGGGATCTCTGTATATTTTTAAATGAAGAGTGCTGCTTTTCCCTAAATCAATCTGGCCTGATATATCATGACATTAAAAAAAAAACAACAACTCAAAGATAGAGCCTAAAAGCTTGCCAACTGAGCAAGTAATTATGCTAAACCCCCTTGGACCCCTTGGACACTCTCTAATTGGATGTCCTAGGTCCTCCCAATTCTTAGTCCTTTAATACCTGTTTTTCTCCTTCTCTTATTTGGACCTTGTGTCTTCTGTTTAGTTTCTCAGTTCATCCAAAACTGTATCCAGTCCATCACCAATAATTCTATATGACAAATGCTCCTTCTAACAACCCCACAATACCACCCCTTACCCCAAAATCTTTCTTCAGTTGAATCTCTCCCACTGTAGGTTCCCACGCCCCAATCCTGCTGGAAGCAGCCCTGAGAAACATCGCCCATTATCTCTCCATACCACCCCCAAAAATTTTCACCACCCCAACACTTCACTATTTTGTTTTGCTTTTCTTATTAATATAAGAAGACAGGAATGTCATTGAAAGGAGTGAGGCACATCCCCCATATATCTCCCAACTTCCTGAGCCCAGCACAAACACATTCCTCCATATTTCTTTCAAACTTCAGGAAAACATCACCTGGGAGATCTCCGATAAGGAATGCTAAATGCATAATGTTAACCAATTGTAATGCTGTATCTGAGAGAATTACCTTGTTCCCTGTAACTTTACATATCCTGTTTACATCGGGCTATAAAAAGCAAGCACTCGCATTGTTCGAGGCCCTCCTGTATGCTGTGGAATGGAGGGACCAAGTTCGAACTTGTAGTAAAGATCCTTGCCGCTTGGCTTTGACTCTGGACTCTGGTGGTCTTCTTTGGGGAACAAACGGTCTGAGCATAACATCATACCTCTGAGCCCAAGCTAAACCATCTTATCCCCTGTGACCTCCACGTATACATCCAGATCACCTGAAGTAACTGAAGGATCCACAAAAGAGGTGAAAATAGCCTTAACTGGTGACATTCAACCATTGTAATTTGTTTCTGCCCTACCCTAACTGATCAATGTACTTTGTAATCTCCCCCGCCATTAAGAAGGTTCTTTGTAATTCTCCCCACCCTTGAGAATGTACTTTGTGAGATTCACCCTCTGCCCAAAAAGCATTGCTCCTAACTCCACCGCCCATCCCAAAACCTGTAAGAACTAATAATAATCCACCACCCTTTGCTGACTCTCTTTTCGGACTCAGCCCTCCTGCACCCAGGTGAAATAAACAGCCTTGTTGCTCACACAAAGCCTGTTTGGTGGTCTTTTCACACGGACACGTGAGACACTAGGGTGCCACACAATTAGATTTAAAAAACAAAATATAATATATAAGGAGCTCTTCAGAGTAAAACTTAGCTGCTATTTGTTTTGATTATTGATTCCTTTCAGTTTAGTATCCTTATCTAGTCTCTGGTTAGTCATCTGGTCAGAGCCAAATGGAAATCTATTATGTTTATTTCTCTCAGTTTCAAGATAAAGACTGCAGCAACTATAAGATCAGTTTATTATGTGACTATTCATGGGTTGGAACTAGAAAACCATTAAAGAAAAAAAACAGTCTCAGGGCTAGCTCAAAAGCTCAGCCTTTCTTGAGGGATTTATTGTCTTTTTGGTCCTTCCCCACCCTGGCCTTTGATTTCAAAGCCTAATATAACAATTGTACTATGTTGCCTTTACAAATATTAATGATGAACATGATTAAAAGTTGTGTCAATTTTTCTGAACTTCACACTTATAGAGAGAAAGACCTGAATTTCTGTGATACCTTCTTTTAGATGACCAGAGGAATCTCAGACTAAAAATGGACTCATAACCTTCCTTGTCCCTGTACTTGGAGAATGTAAACCACTATTCATATCCTTGATAATCCCTTCTATCTCAATCTCTCATCTTCACTTCACCACCAAATTATCATGATGATTTCACATTCTGAATGGATATCACATCTCCCCCCATTTTTTCATATTCACTATCATCATTTTAATGCAAACCACCATCATGTCTGGCCTGAAATATAGAAATAGTTTGGTGCCTCCCATGTTAGTCCTCTCCAGTCCATTCTCTACACCATAACCAAATAGATCTTCTTAAAAATCACATCTGCTCATACCACACCTAACTTGTAACCCTTCAAATCTTTTCTATTTTTCCTAAAGTAAACTTTAAATCTTTGACAAGGTTACCAGTGTGATGGCTTCTATGTCCTTCCCTCCTCCTTACTCACTCTGTTCCAGCCACACAGCCCCCTCTTCCTCCACCATGCAAAGAAGTTTCCCATGTTAGGTTCTTCTTTCCTGCTTGTCTTCTCCCTATATTATTCCATGGTTCAAGTGTGATCCGCTCTTATACCTTCTCCTGGAAACCTGTATTTTCCCCTCATATTATTTGTGTCATGAGGACAATAATTACATTTTGTTCATATTGTAGCCTTGGTATCTAGTCAGGTGCCTGGTATAGGTGCTAAAAGAGTTGAATAAATGAGTGAGAAAAGAAAAAGAAGGGGATAAGCATTTTTAGATCATTAGCTTCAAAGGTAGGGAACTTTTTATGAAGTACACCAATTGTTTCTCTAAAGACTGAATGGGAAAAGTGATTAAATTTGAACTAGAGTAGTTTACACATGAAGAACTTAGCCAACAGGGACAAGCAAAAAAAATAAAATCTGTCAAAGATTTGACTAAGACATTCCCCTGCATATCTGTATTAATGCTGTCTTTGAACATCTTGAAAGCCAGTGATTATAGGAAAACATATGGTGGTGATAAAGTCTTGTGCATTTATTTTGATGTCGTATGTTTTGATATGAGACAACTTTCAAAATATCATTGATGTGTTTGTCTAGTTGAGTCTTTAATACGCAGGCTTCCCAATTCCCTGGACCCTAATCTGGCTGTCACCACTTCTGCTTGCTTAAGGTGGAGTACTCTGGAACCAGGTGCACTTCAATTAATGATGAAGTTTCCATTTCGGATTTATTTCTAGTCTACATAAACTAAGCCAAGTGTCTTGAAAACTTCAAAAATGCATAGTGCCTGGAAATCACTCCATGGCAGAAAGCTGCCATTATTGGAAAGTGCACACACAAGCATGCCCATTCCTTTCTTTAATCAAATGTAGTCCTAATTCTGTCTCTCCACCTGCTTCCTGATGGAGGAGTCTGACAGATCTTGGGCCAAAGAGAGGTTCTTGTTCCTATCATGCCTTGCTGTTTAAAACCAATGGCAGTGGGGGCCAGGCGCAGTGGCTCATGCCAGTAATCCTAGCACTTTGGGAGGCCAACGTGGGCAGATTGCCTGAGTTCAGGAGTTTGAGACCAACCTGGCCAACATGGTGAAACCCTGTTTCTACTAAAGATACAAAAAAAAGAAGAAAAGAAAAGAAATTAACTGGGCATAGTGGTGCACACCTATAGTCCCAGCTACTCGGGAGGCTGAGGCAGGAGAATCGCTTGAACCTGAGAGGCAGAGGTTGCAGTGAGCTGCCGAGATCACACCTCCAGCCTGGGCAACAGAATGAGACACTGTCTTAAAGAAAATAATGGCTGTGATCAATCAGTAAGGTTCTGGAGGCTCCAAACTGTGCCAGGCATTAACGTCTGGGTGCTGAGTTGCTTGGTAGTCTGGGGGTGAGTTGGGAAGGAAAGGACTCACTTGTCTCAGTGAAGTGGCTGTTTAACAGTCTGTACAAAAGTGTTTCCATATGTAGACAAACAGCATATGTAGACAAACAGCGTAGAAAATGTTGTAAGCAAAATATCAGTTCTGACCCAATTATCTATTCCTTGTAATTGCTTGATCCATAACAAGTTTTGTTGGCAGAACTACTGCTGTTGTTTATGTAGAACATTTTACTTTGAATATTTTAAGTCTATTTTGAAGTTTTGATCTAATTTTATCCATTTGGTAATGACAAAATAGATACCATCTTTTATATCATTAGCTCTCAGTGTGTGGTCTCCAGACCAGCAGTATCCATATCACCTTGAAACTTGGTAGAAACATAACGTAAATTTTCTGTTTATATCTAGAAGTACTGGGGTGGGGCCCAGATATCTGTTTTAAGAAATCCTCCTGGTGGTTTGGATGCACCCTCAGTTTTAGAGTCACTGCATTAGCTCATCAGTTCACTCCACACACGTGTCAGAATATCAGCACTTCTGACAGTGTTAGACCCGCGCAGGTGTTTGTGAGTTACATGGCTGCTGAGTGATCAGTGGGCTCAAGCACCAGCCAGTAACTTATTCTTGAGCATTTACCTCCCAGCAGGCAACTCAAATGCATGGTTCAAAAACATCACAAATGATATGTGTCCTAGACATTCACAGTCACTGCTAATTATCAAAATCATAAAATGTAAACCTGTGAATGTCAGTAGTCTACTATATTTATAGAAAGCATTATATCTAAAGTGGTGAAAAAGATTTTAAAAGCTGAATCATTAATAGGACCTGGATTTACATTCCTTTACTCGCATTTGATTTACTTTTTAAAAACTGAATTTTTTTGAAAGCAGGTAAAATGGTGCTGCTATTTTTAAAGAAACTCTAGAAGTCAGATTATCATTTTACCTGGGAAGGACATATCTATAAAAAAAATCTGGGTCACTATATTGTCCTTAAAAAGAGCTTACTTGAAAAATTATAGTTAGAATATAAAGATTAGATTCCAAATCCTTTTCAAAGGAAAAAGATACATACAGTTTTTCAGGTCATTTCTGAATTCAGTGAGACTTCAATCATCTCTCTATCAATAGGGGTCCCCAATTCAAACATCACCACATGCAGCAAAGAAATGTTCTGAGTGTTTTACTGGTTCTTACCCAAGCTCAAATTTTTTTTGAAATACTCTTATTACATATTCACTTCTCTTCTTGAAAGATATACTCTGATTTTAAAAATCTGCTCTTTAGTTTATGGATAGGAATTATAGTTGAGCAATAAAAATAAAAAGTTCAAGAGTAGAGGTCCAAGCCTATAATGGTTCATAGAAAAACAAACATTGACAAAGTACTGGATAAATATTCACATCTGGAAGTATTAATCACAGCTCCAATTACACAATGGGAGTGAAAACTCTTGAGTATTTATTTTAAAAGTCTTTGTTCCTTTATGCAATTTTCTTCTTAATTATAAATATGTTCTCCTCTATTGTGTTTTGTTTAGGTACATTTATATCTCTAGTCCTTTATCCACATTTTGCTTTCTTACAGGGAACACAGTGTGCTTCATTTTCCACTTTTGTATAGCTTCCATTATTGCTTCTAACTCTAGAAGTCCAATTCTACTTCTGCAAGCAGCCATTGCTCCTGTGATCAGCCTGTGATGTTTGTAATGGGGGCTCTGAAAAGTGTTGTCTGCTCAGAGCCTCATTATCTATAGAAAATTGCACCTTCCTCCTTCCATGTGTTTTTATATTACTATTCAAGGCCTGGCCTACCCTGTGGTTGTACAGATTGGATAAGGGACAAGAGTGAAATATGGCTGAGTTCCCCTCTCCAAGCTCTCACCCTAGAAGTGAACTGTGGTGTTCTGGAGGAAGAGAAACATTTTGAATACATCTACACTGAGTATGTGCCTCCTTGTAATTATCTGTTCCATGGTGTATTAAGCCATTCTTTCATAAAGAAATACCTGAGACTGAGTGATTTATAAAGATTTAATTGACTTATGGTTCTGCAGGCTGTACAGGAACATGGTAGCATCTGCTCAGCTTCTGGGGAGGCCACAGGAGACTTACAATCTTGGCAGATGGCAAAGGGGGAGCAGCTGTCTCACGTGGCAAAAGCAGGAGCAAGAGCGAGGTGGGGATGGTGCCACACACTTTTAAATAACCAGATCTGATAGGAATTCACTATCACGAGGACACCACCGATTGGATGGTGCTAAACCATTCATCAGAAATCTGCCCCCACAATTTAGTCACCTCCCATAAGGCCCTGTTTCCAACATGCAGGTATACATTTCAGCATGATATTTGGGTAGGAACAAATATCCAAACTAAATCACATGAATAGTACCTTTTTATTTTTCACACAACCAAATGAGCCTTGCTCCCAGAGTTGCTGGTGCTCCTGTCCCTGGTTTAAAGGCGAACTCATGTTTGAAGCAGGATAAATCAGTGCCCTCGTTTGATGCCAAATGTGGGAAGAAAATTCTTATTGAATACATTCAATGTGCTAGTGACTGCATTTGATGTTTTAAATAATTTTCTTATTATCATCCCTATGTTTTAGAGGAGGTAAGATTTGGTTCAATATTTGGTCCAAGATCTTTGTGTTAAAGCATACAAAACAGGGATTTATGGCTGTCAGATCAGCGTTCTGTGTTCCTCACACACTGTAATTGTGATCTGGCTATGGTATTTGCCATTTTGTTATTTCTGGGTACAAGTCTCCAAACAATGTTTGTTCTCCAAACAAACCGATTGATGAGAGATTTTGTTGTAAGATTATAAAACGTATGTTTGAATTACAACTAGTACATTTAACCTAATGCCAGCTGCTCTCAACTCACCATTGAAGATAAAATGTAGCTTACTCATAGATTTATGATTATTTAGTCTACTATTGAATAAAATTAGAGGTGATTATATAAGTTAGCATTCAGTTTTAGCTGCTTATCACAAGAACAAAAATAAAAGTGATAAAGCAAAAGAATTTTTCTCCCTCGCATAAAGCATTTAGTGTTAGGAAGTCCAAGTATGATCTGGTAGTTCTAGAAAATGTACAGGGACATAAGACCTTCCTATCCTGCTGCTGGTCACCTCATGGTCCGAGATGGTTTGTTAGAGTCCTATCTATCTGCATTCCAGGCCACAGGAAGGAGGAAGGGGATCGGGGGGGACTTGCTCTTACTTTTGGAGAGATTCCATCAGTAACATATAAATAACACTTTCACTTCAATTAGAACTTGGTCACATGACCACATCTAGCTATAAAAGAGGCTGGAAAATACACTCCTTCAGTTGGGTTGGCATTTGTCCAATTAAAAATTAGTGTTCTTATAAATAAAGAAGGACAGACTAGATCATGAAAGGCACCTGATAGGCTCCGCACAATGCTGTTTTGCTGAGGGCTCACCTGAGCTGGGAAAGGAAACTAAACTGCCAGATTTTGGGAGAAGCTGATTCTCAAGCCAAAAATGGAAGAGGTAAGCCTGTAATCACTAATTGCCGTGGTATAACAAAGAGTGTAAGACAGGAGAAGGCGCCAACTCATCCTGCTCCATTTTCCTCTGTTTCCTCTGTGGAATTGTTTATATGTTGAAGGTCAGATGTATCAGTATAGACTTGGGAGTTGTGTTACTGTTGAGGGAGCACTGAACAAAAGATTCCAGCAGTTTTGTAGACTCTGAAGTCAAGGAAGGCAGAGGAGGGCTAGGAGTAGAAAAGTGCTTGGTGCTGAGACTGATTGGGAAAAAGTGTCTTCAAGGTTCCCCATCCACTACAGTAAGGAGGCCTTAGTAGAGACACCTGTTGAGAATCTCTGCCCAAGGTGTCAGGCAAGGAGACCTAGGAATGAGGTCTCTGGGTTAGTGATGGGAATATATTAAGAGCACAACTGGCCAGGGAACCTGAGTCCTTGATTGCAACTGTCTTTGGAGACCCCAGTGCACTGGCTGTACACCACGTTGGGGTAGGAATGGCAGCTTTGCCCCCGAACTCTGTCCAGGTAAAGTCTCTGTAATTGCTTATGGTAGGGCCTGAAAATCGCTATTTAGGGTTGCAAACAGGAGCCTGACTTCACTAACTCGTGTTTTCTTACAGCTTCTCCCACCTCTAGTATTCAACCATGTGAACTGAAAGCTGCACTCTAATACATAACCTCTTGAATTTTCTTCTTAGTTTTTTAAATGTCATTTTATTTGCCCGCTAGGAAAACTTACCATTTCAGTAGGGAGGAATGGTCTTTCTGTCAGTTTCACCAAAACATTGCTTTATTTTGTATCCCATTGGTTTCTGTACTTAGTTATGCATTCAATATCTACCACTGATGTTTTGTCAGAATATGGTAAACACGGATCTGCTGTCTTGCAGTTTCTAGCACAGGAACCTTCCTTTCCTCTTTATTTCCCAGAGGCAGGCCCTTTCAGTCTCCTCTGTTGGAGATAGGCACCCTTTTCTATTAAAGTGTAGGGCATGCGTTATATGCCCCAAAAATAATTGTTGATTTATACAAAGATTATCTCCTTTTTAAAGCAAAAAGAAGCTGAAATTCCAAACGGCAGTAAAAGAAAGTGATGTAAAACATTAATATATATGTAAATGTGTTAACCACAGTGCTGTAATAGGAATCCAGAGAATGAATGAGAACTTTTCTCAGGACCCTGGCAGAGAGATGAAGCACTGGGTTGCCCATAGGAGGATACAAAGGCCTAGTTTTCATTGCTCATCGTCATTTCTTCCCTTTGTACGCGGCGGGTAAAGATACAGAAAGAAAACCAGCCGGGTGCGGTGGCTCACACCTGTAATCCCAGCACTTTGGGAGGCTGAGGCAGGCGGATCACGAGGTCAGGAGATCAAGACCATCCTGGCTAACACGGTGAAACCCCATCTCCGCTAAAAATACAAAAAATTAGCCGGGCGTGGTGGTGGGTGCCTGTAGTCCCAGCTACTCGGGAGGCTGAGGCAGGAGAATGGTGTGAACCCAGGAGGGGGAGCTTGCAGTGAGCCGAGATCATGCCACTGCACTCCAGCCTGGGTGACAGAGTGAGACTCTGTCTCAAAAAGAAAAAAGAAAAGAAAGAAAGAAGAGAAAACCAACACAAGAGGATAGTCAGATATGAGAAGAAAGGGGAAGGAGGAAACGATGGTGAAGGCTGCTGTGGTCTGAATTTCTAAGTTGAACTCCTTATTTCTAAGATGATGATATTAGGAGGTGGGGCTTTGGAAGGTCACCAGGTCATAAGGGCAAAATTCCCTTGATTAGGATTAGTGACCTTATAAAAGAAGCCCTGGAGAGACCCCTCACCCTTTCCACCATGTGAGGACGCAGACAGAGACATCGTCTCTTAGCCAGGTAGTAGGCCCTCACCAGACACAGAATCTGACTTGATCTCGGACTTTCAACTTTCTAGAACTGTGAGAAATAAATTTCTGTTCCTTATAAGCCACACAGTTTATGGTATTTTATTATAGCAGTCTGAGTGGACTAAGACAAAGATTTTTCAAGCTGCATATAGAAGATGTTGATTTAGCTAATGTGGAGTTCTGACTCTGCTGCCAATCATTGCTATGCATATCATTGACCAAAAAGGAAAACCAGTAAAAGAAGGAATTTTCTTGTAGAATGGAGATATAGACTGTGAAACTGGTGTTAAGCATGCTAGATTTTAGGTAAACGTGTATGTAATGAAAATCCAGGAAGCAGTTTGAGATGTGTGTTAAAATTAAGAGGGCACAGGTCTAGAGATGTTGATTTGGGTTATTATTCAATTAATGATTATCATTAAATCATTAAACACACATACACAATAAAATAACAACCATCACAAATACAAAAGCAGATAAAAATCACTGAGGGGGAAATATACTAATGAGGTTTTATCTAACTCCACATCGAAAAGCAAAAGCATATACCACTTAATAATAATGGTGAACACCATAGAGATGCTATCTCTTAAGAATTCCAGAATAATACTTAGTCTACAAAGTGCGGCACTTAGATTATGACTTATAAATATACTTTGATTTTAGCGTTCAGTCACATGAAAATCTGACTTGATATTATACCCTGAAGAAGAGTCCATTTCCAAAATAAGAGCAATATAGGTTAGAAAACATAATATATTATTTGGAATTAATAAAAATCAGGAAAAGAGGGGTATAGGTAAGGAAATATATTTGGGACTGACTGTATTTCACTTTCTTGTTAAAGAGGCTATTTTATATTGGAGGATGCTTGAGTTTGGCTGATTTAAAAGGGTAAAAATAGAGACTGAGTATGGTGGCTCATGCCTGTAATCCCAACACTTTGGGAGGCTGATGGTGGGGCAGATCATGAGGTCAGGAGTTCGAGACCAGCCTGACCAACATGATGAAAACCCGTCTCTACTGAAAATACAAAAAGTAGACAGATGTGGTGGCATGTGCCTGTAATCACAGCTACTCAGGAGGCTGAGGCAGGAGAATCACTTGGACCCAGGAGGTGGAGGTTGCAGTGAGCCAAGATCATGCCACTACACTCCAGCCTGGGTGACAGAGCAAGACTCCATCTCAAAAAAAAAAAAAAAAAAAAAAGAATTGAAACGTACTCTGTTTCTTTGTAAAATAATATATTTTCCCTTGACCATCCTATTGCTTAAGAATAAACAGACTTATACAGACTTATGTATTTCTTTCAATAAAATATCAAGTTTGTTTCATAAAAGATGTTTCAACTCTTTAATCATACATTAAACTAGTGATAGATTCAGCTTGTATCAGTCTAGGTCATTGTGTCCCTGGGAAGCATCAGCTCCTGCCCCTGGATATGTACCAAGATGATGCTATTCTGTTACTGCTGAACTGTTATATCCCTTGGGGTCAGAAGAATTTATAACCCAAATCATCTAAGCGTTATCCCTGCCCCCCATAAATCATAAGCTTTGACCACTCTGAATCTAGGAACAATGCATGTCGTTTCTTTTTTTTTTTTTTTGGAATTTGGGTTGCTCACTGTATAGCACAGGTGTAATTTATGTGTATTTGTGGTACACTGCTACATCTTGAGTTCAGAACTCTTCTTGTTTATCTTCTCTTTCTCCTTAAAATTCATCCTTTAGGGTTTTCATCAGAAGGGGCAAATGAAATGTACAAACTAGAAAATTATCTTGCTTTCTGTAGACAAACTCACTTGCCAGTCTTTCATAGAAAGATCTTATTGTATTTAGGATATGTATTTAGGATATGATTACCTTTCTAGAAATAAAGGGTATAGAAAGACTGGTGATAGAAAGCCTTTCTTTATGCTCTCTCTTTAATTTCTCTTCAACTACACAATGCCCTTTCAGGCACCAGATCCCAATCATTCATTAATATCTCTTCTCAGGGTTGGATCTTATCAGTATCTGATATGGTTTGACTGTGTCCCCACCCAAATCTAATCTTGAATTGTAGCTCCCATAATCCCCACATGTTGTGGGAGGGACCTGTTGGGAGGTAGTTGAATCATGGGAGCAGGTTTTTCCCACGTTATTCTCGTGGTAGTGAATAAGTCTCATGAGATCTGATGGTTTTATATAGGACAGTCCACCTGCACGTGCTCTCTTGCCCCCTGCCTTGTAAGATGTGGCTTTGCTCCTCCTTTGACTTCCACTACGTTTTGAGGCCTCCTCAGCTATGTGGAACTGTGAGTCTGTTAAATCTCTTTTTCTTTATAAGTTAGCCAGTTTGGGGAATTTCTTCGTAGCAGTATCATAATGAGCTAATATAGTATCATATCTATTGTTCATTGAAGTTAAGATGTAAACTCTTCTAAGTCTATTTACATTTTTAAGCTTTGTCTTCAAAGTAAAATGAAAATTTGGCTTCTCACGTGGGAATTTATGGATTATAAATCTGATTTTATGGTAGTATTATAAACATATTTTTGGTACAAGAGAAGGGTAACAGTACTGCCCACAGGACAGTTTAGATCCTCTCTCCTTTCCAAACATCTTATGAAAATAAAAGGGAACTTTAAATGTTTCTTCTTTGACTTTCTCAAATAGCATCTGTTTCTGAAAAATGAACATTTCCAGTGTCAGAGAGTTAAAACTGCCTGTCAACAACTTTTGAACAGTTAACTACCACAGTGATCCCATGTGTACAAAGCATCCTGTCTTGTAATTATTAGAATATGAAGAAGGAGGCAATTCATATACATCAGCACAGATTGATTTATTTTTAAAATAAATAGTACTTGACTACTTAAGGGGGAAAGCAGAGTTAGACCCCCCACTTCATAAAATGCATCTAAATAAACCGTAATATAATACTAAATTATTAAGTATATATTATAATAAATATACATAATACTGAGTCATAAAAGAATAAGAAGAAAATAACATATGAAAAGAGAGGTTTTCTAAGTAGAAAGACAAAGAAAGAAGCACAAAGGAAAAATATATATATATTTGGAAAAAGGTTAACATCTATATGTGATCAATAATTAGACAAAAATGAGAACACTTGGGCACATGTATTATACAATAAAGTTAATATCTACAATGTATAAAGAATCCTTAGAGTGCAATAATAAAAAGGATGTATGACCCTATAAAAATAAGCCAAAGATATGAATTGAAGGCACTCACAGAACTGATCAATGTAAAAAGTAACAAGGCCAACTTCATTAATATTCAGAGAAATACATTTTAAAAGAGAAAATTGCATTTTTTACCTATCAGATTGATCAGTGCTTTCTTTTATCTGGTACTTAAACAAAGAAAAAATGATCTATTTAAGCCAAGTAGAAATAGCTGTGTTGGATTTCTAGAACGATAACATGTTGACTTCCTTCAACATATTCTTTCTAAAATGGATTTTAAAGGGCACATTTATCCATATTTAATGAAAGTGTCCAAATATTAAAAAATAGAATAATACAGTAAGGTCCCTAGTACTCATCAACTAGATTCAACATTTATCAAGATTCTAAGGCAATTTTGATCAATTTTTTTTTTTTTTTTTACTTTATAACCTAATCTTAGATATAATGCAAATATATAGTATATTGCAAAAGACTTATGTGCAAATGACTTGGCCCTGCACTTCAACTTCTGGGATATTATTCTAAGATAATCTGGAATTTGAATATTGATTTATGTTCCAGATGTTAAAAACAATTGAAAATAGCCTAAAAGTTTACTTTTTCTAAATGAATATTTATGTTATTCATAAAATCAGGCAGAAATGAGTTGCTCTGCTTAACCAAAGAGTTGGGACTCAGTCCAAATCATTAGACTCCAATAGCCCTGCTCTTTTCACAGCTTTTCCTAAAAACTAACAGGTATTGGCTCAGTGATTTCATACTTGGATTCATATCTTATAAAAGCTCTGAGGTTGATGCTACAGTTACCCCTATTTCCCAGACAAGGATGAGTAAATGCCTCAATACTAACACACTGAAGTCACTAGCATCTGGGCACCCAGCCTCCAGAGCTTCCATGTTAAAGTACTAAGCCAATTACTGCTATGCCAAAATAAGAAAATAGAACTGCTTAAAAAATGGAATTAATAAAGCATGAATCCAGAATGATGAATCCTGACAACATGTCTATTATTTAATTAGCTTTGTGTTGTTTTTTTCAAAAAGGCATTTATTTTTCTTTTTAATTTGATTTTCATATTGTCTAACTAAAGCACATGACCTATACACATTTGGGAAGAGCCTGATCTGTAGAAAAAAAAATATATTTCAGTTCTTGCGTAGGACTGAACCTTCGTACAAGACTTTTTCTTGTTGTTTATAAATATTTATAATAAAATATAGTTAAAATATAGTTTAAATATAGTTTAAAATAAAATATAAAAAATATAGTGGGAATTCTAATAATTACAAGACAGGATGCTTTGTACACATGGGATCACTGTGGTAGTTAACTGTTCAAAAGTTGTTGACAGGCAGTTTTAACTCTCTGACGCTGGAAATGTTCTTTTTTCAGAAACATGCTATTTGAATAAAGTAAAAAAAATAAAATATAGTTATAGTTTTATAATAAAATATATTTTATAATAAAATATAGTAAAAATAAAACTATAACTTTTATAATAAAATATAGTTTATTTATATTAAAATAAAATATAGTTAATAAAATAAAATTTAAAAACCTTACAAAGCCAATGTATGCCTTAAAAATTATTGCACACCAACCGTTTTGTAACTACCTCCATACTATGAAGTAGAATTTTGCCAACTCCCCGAAAGTGTTTTCCGTGTGTTCCTTCTTAATTATAACTTCTTCCTTCTCTCATAAGTAACCACTATCCTATCTTTATAGTAATCATTTTTATTAGTTTTTTTATCACTCAAATGTGCAACTGTAGGCACTTTAGTTTTGGTGTTGTCTATTTATTTTAATATGATACATCTTTTAAGTCTCTCTTAATCTGTAGTTCTCTCTCCATTCTTTTTTTCTTACAATTTATCAGCATAATATTATTTTAAAAATCATCCTTCATAGGTGGTGACAGGCTTTGCCTGTAAATAAATTCAGCTGTTGAACATGAGTAGTTATTCTGTGTTCAAAGATGCATGAATCAAATCACCCTTTAAACCTCAACAAATAACTCTTCATTTCAGGTCCCCTAATGTGAATACTTCTCTATCTTTATTTATTTTAATGCTAATTTGGGGAGGAAAATTGCTTGGAAATTAAATTTTAAAGTTTATTACGTCTTATGAAATAAAAGTGGTCGCATAGATAAAATAAGGCTATCGGGAGTCTTAATTACAGGTAGCAGAAGCTCACTATGGTTAGCTAATGAACTAAGGGATATTTGCTATAATGACCCAAGACTGTTTCAGAGGATCAAAAGCTTTAACTGAGTGGACATCAGTAGTAGAATGCTCTAGGCCAGTGCATCATGAATTAATTTGGGTGCAAATTATCTGAGGACTTTATGGAAATTTAGATTCTGATGCAACAGAGCTGGAGTGGGGCCAGAGATCCTGTCCTTCTGATGACCTCCAAGCTGAGGTCAATGCTATTGGCCCATGAAATACTCTTTGAGTAATGAGAGACCACTCATCAACTATGTCCTTCTGAGTGATTTCATGTTCCTTGCTATGGATGCTTTCACTGTATTCACCCATCAAAAAGTGGGAGGAAACACATGGTGTGGGAAGGAGGTAACAAAACAGGTATCCTTTATTGAACCCCAAGATGGAAACCCCAAAGAAATTCTTTCTGTTGGACATAGAAACACGGGCTAAAACAATCGCGAGGACTCCAGAGAAATCACACCTGGAAGTAATCCGACTTCCCCTTCTGGCTTCATCTACCATCTTACCAATATCTTTATCCATACCCTCATCCCTAAATCTGCTCTGCAATTGTATGAAATGAGGTTCATAATAGCAATTAGAAGCTGCCTTGAGGGAACAGATAAATCTATTCTATTGCTTCCTCTATAAATGGAATTATCATTCCTCAAATTTTGTGTATGAGATAGAAAGTTAAAAGCATGGAGCATCCTGGGCTGTCCTGGGTTTATTATTTAATCTTAACTCTGTCTCCCAATTAAGCATGCATTGTTAAATGAAGTAACTCCCGGGCTTAGAAATTATCAAGCAGGTGTTTAAAAGACATCAGTAAGCATTTCTGTTATAGTCTAATTAGTGTTCTAATACATTTTACAGTACAGTCATCATTATTTCTTCTTCATTAGTTGCTGATATATTGCATAATGCATCTTATTATAAAAATGTCCTTATACCAAGTTGGGGAAAATATGGCTACCCACAAGGAAAAAATGCTACAAATATGTACACTTTATTCTCATAAACATACAAATTAAAGATAAATATACAAAACAGCTTGTAATCCAGATAATATATATTTCTATGTGACAAAATAAGCTTGTAAATATTTATGTTTATCCAGTTCTATTTACTCTGAATTGCAGAATGAACTTTATATAGTTAGAAGGATGAGCTGAAGTTACTGCCATCATTGTCAGGGAACTACTTAGTAATTAAAATGAAGTATTCACTTCTCCCCTACACACTCCCACCACCACACACATAGTTTGGCTGAACATTTTTATACAGATGGAAATCAGGTTACAGGAGGGTGAGCCCTGAAAAGGTGATATAGGGTGTATTAAACCAGAGGAGCCTGGGTCTGGTTGCTTTTGCCTGTAATCACAACACTTTGAGAAGCTGAGGTGGGTGGATTGTCTTGAGCCAAGGAGTTCTAGACTAGCCTGGGCACCTGGCTGGTCTAGAACTCCTGGGAGACCCTGTCTCTACAAAATATAAAAAATAAATTAGCCAGGCACGGTAGCACCCACCTGTGATCCCAGCTAGTCTAGAGGCTGACCAGAAGGTCAAGACTGCAGTGAGCTGTGATCGTGCCACTGCACTCCAGCCTGGGTGATAAAGTACGACCCTATCTCAAAACAAAACAGGAAAAAAAGGAAGAAACAAGAAGCCACCCTATCATTTGGTTACAAGGGCTACTTGGAGGCTGGTGGTGTAGGTATGAACCTCAGATCCTTTATAGAACAGTCTGTGTAGTCACACTTCCTCTTTAACTTCTACTTGACTGTACTTGAATTACACTTCCTCTACTTAACTTCTACTTGAGTTACTTGACTGTAGTATGTCGGTCAGCTAGGTCAATTTGGGAATAGCTCCTCTTTAAATAAAACAAAATCCATGCTCTCCAAGGTATAGCCTTTTAAAAAAAAATCAGCAGATGGAGAAAAGATGTGGCAATGAGCATCCAACATAGGTACCTAGCTCTGAGGTTTGCAGACTCCATTGGTTATCCTGAGACAATCAGTATTCTAGGTATGATACAGCTTCACAAGCTCGCTGTCTAATCCTCATTCCCAAGCCCCTAGTCTGTCTGCCTTTGGCATTGGCTGGAAGTGTGAAAAGCAAAGATAAAAATTCAAACGAAGCATGATTTAATGTAGTATTATATTTTGCATTAGATTAAACATTTTATGGCTTTTCTTTAAATGGTGTTCATTTTTTCTTGTAAATTTGTTTGAGTTCTTTGTAGGTTCTGGATATTAGCCCTTTGTCAGATGAGTAGATTGCAAAAATTTTCTCCCAATCTGTAGGTTGCCTGTTCACTCTGATGGTAGTTTCTTTTGCTGTGCAGAAGCTCTTTAGTTTAATGAGATCCCATTTGTCAATTTTGGCTTTTGCTGCCGTTGCTTTTGGTGTTTTAGACATGAAGTCTTTGCCCATGCCTATGTCCTGAATGGTACTACCTAGGTTTTCCTCTAGGATTTTTATGGTATTAGGTCTAACATTTAAGTCTCTAATCCATCTTGAATTAATTTTCGTATAAGGAGTAAGGAAAGGATCCAGTTTCAGCTTTCTACTTATGGCTAGCCAATTTTCCCAGCACCATTTATTAAATAGGGAATCCTTTCCCCATTTCTTGTTTCTCTCAGGTTTGTCAAAGATCAGATGGCTGTAGATGTGTGGTATTATTTCTGAGGACTCTGTTCTGTTCCATTGGTCTATATCTCTGTTTTGGTACCAGTACCATGCTGTTTTGGTTACTGTAGCCTTGTAGTATAGTTTGAAGTCAGGTAGCGTGATGCCTCCAGCTTTGTTCTTTTGACTTAGGATTGTCTTGGAGATGCGGGCTCTTTTTTGGTTCCATATGAACTTTAAAGCAGTTTTTTCCAATTCTGTGAAGAAACTCATTGGTAGCTTGATGGGGATGGCATTGAATCTATAAATTACCTTGGGCAGTATGGCCATTTTCACGATATTGATTCTTCCTATCCATGAGCATGGTATGTTCTTCCATTTGTTTGTGTCCTCTTTAATTTCACTGAGCAGTGGTTTGTAGTTCTCCTTGAAGAGGTCCTTTACATCCCTTGTAAGTTGGATTCCTAGGTATTTGATTCTCTTTGAAGCAATTGTGAATGGAAGTTCATTCATGATTTGGCTCTCTGTTTGTCTGTTACTGGTGTATAAGAATGCTTGTGATTTTTGCACATTAATTTTGTATCCTGAGACTTTGCTGAAGTTGCTTATCAGCTTAAGGAGATTTTGGGCTGAGACAATGGGGTTTTCTAAATATACAATCATGTCATCTGCAAAGAGGGACAATTTGACTTCTTCTTTTCCTAACTGAATACCCTTGATTTCTTTCTCTTGCCTGATTGCCCTAGCCAGAACTTCCAACACTATGAGTGGGCAAAGGATATGAATAGACATTTCTCAAAAGAAGACATTCATACAGCCAACAAACACATGAAAAAATGCTCATCATCACTGGCCATCAGAGAAATGCAAATCAAAACCACAATGAGATACCATCTCACACCAGTTAGAATGGCGATCATTAAAAAGTCAGGAAACAACAGATGCTGGAGAGGATGTGGAGAAATAGGAACACTTTTACACTGTTGGTGGGATTGTAAACTAGTTCAACCATTATGGAAAACAGTATGGCGATTCCTCAAGGATCTAGAACTAGATGTACCATATGACCCAGCCATCCCATTACTGGGTATATACCCAAAGGATTATAAATTATGCTGCTATAAAGACACATGCACACGTATGTTTATTGCAGCACTATTCACAATAGCAAAGACTTGGAATCAACCCAAATGTCCATCAGTGACAGATTGGATTAAGAAAATGTGGCATATATACACCATGGAATACTATGCAGCCATAAAAAAGGATGAGTTTGCGTCCTTTGTAGGGACATGGATGCAGCTGGAATCCATCATTCTTAGCAAACTATCACAAGAACAGAAAACCAAACACCGCATGTTCTCACTCATAGGTGGGAACTGAACAATGAGATCACTTGGACTCGGGAAGGGGAACATCACACACCGGGGCCTATCATGGGGAGGGGGGCGGGGGGAGGGATTGCATTGGGAGTTATACCTGATGTAAATGACGAGTTGATGGGTGCAGCACACCAACAAGGCACAAGTATACATATGTAACAAACCTGCACGTTATGCACATGTACCCTACAACTTACAGTATAATAATAATAAATAAATTAAAAAAAAAAATAAATAAATAAATGGTGTTCATTGTTCTTATTATAAAAATAATAAAAGGTCATTGTAACAGTTATGAGAAACCAAAAAGTATAAAGAAAATAAAAGCAATATGTAACCTCAAAAAAAATTTAACCATAACTAGGATATCCTCTAGCGTATGTATTCTTAAAGGACAGAAGAGAGATACTAAAAAAAATCTCTCCTTAGGGAGAAATAAAATTTAAGTTAAAATTAATTACTTAGAAATAATTTAAATTTAATATAAATTTCCTCCTGGTGCAATGTTGCTAGCAAAAAAAAAAAAAGAGTTGGAAAACACTGCCCTAGTACTAGTAGACACAAGTTTAAGAGCCAGAAGCTCAAATTGCAAATTCAGCAAATATTTGTTAAGCACCTGTCATGTTTGGTACAGAGTGCTGAGTACTTAAGAAAGTCTAAAAGGAAACAAATTTGTCCCTCTAAATTAGTTAGGGTGTTTTGATTTTTCTTACATAACTCCAACAGAAAAATTGTTTGAATAAGTACATTTGTTACTGAACCTACTTGTAGAAGCCCAGTGATATGTCAGCTCTAGGTGTGGCAATTTCCTTAGATCAATTATGTCACCAAAGACATGGAATGTTTCATCTTTCCCTTCTTTTATGATGGCTGATCATTCTAGTTCTGTAAATCCTGTTCTGCAACACAGATTAAGTAAATTGCAAAAATACGAATAGTTACAAGTTCATTTATCACAGTCAAGAAAGTTGAAGCCTGTGAGTTTTCGCTTTTTGTGATTGATCTCACGGTTTTTTGCTGCTGCCAAGATTTCAAACCTCATCTTTCCCAGTGTCTCTTTCTTAGCAAAAAGACCTTTCCCCAAGCGCCAGCAGCCCCTCTGTTCATGCCATCTTAATCAGGAATGAGATCCCACACCCTTCACTTCATCATTTGTTAACAAAGAGAATGAAGTTTCCAAAATTGGATTAAACAAAACATCTCAAGTATATTCTCTCTTTTTAACAGTTTTTAATTTTGTGTGTGCAAAGCTACTGGCTGAATTAACAAGTTTACATACAAAAAAATTATGTAAGGAAAACTAAGAACTCACCAAATAAATGCTACATGTTTATATTTATCATCCAGATAAATGATAATCAGCCGGAAATAACAAATGTTTTACATGACTCAGTATGGAAAGTGTTTGAAAAGAAACAAATTATGCAAGTAATAAGAATAAAGAGTATTCAAAAAAAAGTACCTGAATGCTGTGTATTTTTTATTTAGTTTGCTCTTTTTGCAGCTCATGAATGTGTTGTAATAAATGCTGAGACTCATAGTGTTAATAATTGAATACATTATTCTTTTTGAGAGTATTTTATTCCAAAATTGTACTCAGCTTACTTAAAAAAAGATTTTTGCAATAAAATTTTGACATGAAGATAAAATCAAATAAAATAAGAGTAAGGAGAGCCCATTTAAAGGAGGAAGAAAATTAATTTAACTGGAAAACTGAGTTTATTTAAAAGGAGCTAAAATTTTATTTTTCAACTTTCTTGCAGTGGATTATAGTAGTGTCTCATAATGAAAGCATAGATGTTCATGTGGGGAAAGAAAATTCAAAGTTGGTAGGATTTCAAGGATGCTGAAGAGTATTTAGTTTTTTAAGTAAATTTCTTTACAATAGCATGCATATGGTACAGTATACAGGTTAAATGACTACAGCTCAGTTCATTTTTCCACAAAATGAGCACACTCATGTCACCAGCACCTAGAACATTAGTAGCTCCCATCAACCCTGACATCCTTCTCCAGTCACAACCTCGCAACAGTAACTACTATCTAATGTCTATCACCATAGGTTAGCTTTGTTCATTAAACTTTATTATACCTTTAAGTTTAAACTTTATTAAGTTTATTAAACTTCACATAGATAAAATCTTGTATCCTATATTGCTTTTTTCTGGCTCCTTTCATTCAATATTATGTTTGTGACATTCATCCATGCTGCAAGTAGTTTTGTTTGTTTGTTCCCATTATGTGAGTATCATACTATCTAGGTATAGTGTATTTAATAACGTAAAAATGTTATGTATTCATTTAGTGAAAGTTGCATTTGGGTTGGGTATTAGTCAGCTCTCATGCTGCTAGTGAAGACATACCTGACACTGGGTAATTTATAAAGGAAAGAGGTTTAGTCGAGTCACAGTTCACACGGCCAGGGAGGCCTCACAATCATGGCGGAAGGCAAACGAAGAGCAAAGTCATGTCTCACAAAGAGGTAGGGGTGAGGGCTTGTGCAGAGGACCTCCCATTTATAAAACCATCAGATACCATGCGACTTATTCACTACCATGAGAGCAGTATGGGGAACCGTCCCCATGATTCAATTATTTCCATCTGGCCCTGCCCTTGACATGTGGGGATTTTTACAATTCAAGGTGAGATTTGGGTGGGAAAACAGCCAAACCGTATCAAGTTGTTTCTCAATTTTTGGCTGTTTTGAATAGGGCTGCTATGAATATTCTTTTACATCCCTTTTGGTGTATATACAGACACATTTCAAGTCAGTTTAACCCCTAGAAGATGCATAGATTCAGCTCTTGTAGATTCCATCAGTTTTCCCAAGTGGCTGAATCAATTTAAAATTGAAACAATTGACAGTGACAAATTCAGTTGTTCTACGTCCTCACCAACACTTGGTATTGTCAGAGTTATTTATTTTGCCTCTATACCCTCATTGTGGCTTTAATTTCCATTCCCCTAACGACTAATACAGTTGAGTCTTTTCTCAGAGGTATGTAGCCTATTTTCAAATCCTCTTTTGTTAAGCAGTTGTTCAAACTTGGATGGCAATGAGTTTCCATCTCACGTACTCAAAATAAACTATTGTTTGCTGCTATCTTGTGTCCTGTTTTTAAAAACATTTCTGAAATTATGCCAGGGTTCATTTGAAATTATACCAGGGTTCATTTGGAAAGGGGTCTATGATAGATTTGTGATTTCTGTCATGGGTGGGAAAGGGAAGATGCCATGTATTTGCAGACCTTGATGTGAATCCTTGTACAAGAGAATGAAGGAAGGGGAAATAATTTTTGAAAGCTTCCCATTGAGGAATGATATTAAAGTTTTAAAAATTTAATGATATTAAAGAGAATAGTGGAGATGACTTTAAAATTGCCCGTTCTTGTGCTTCTTAAAAAGTGCTTAGTCAGTAGCTAGTAGAGCTGTGATTCATCCTTTTGTAATGTATTAATAGAAATATGTTGCCATCACAGAATAGGATGGAAACCATTTCTTGTGGTCACAGAATAGGACTGAAACAATATCTTGTTCCTGTACCTGGTATAGTATCCAGCAAATTATAGGTCCTCAAATATTATTTGAGTGAAATAAGATGTAGCAGCAGGATATGGAATATTAAAGTCACTTGTCTATTAGTTAGAGGCTGTAAATGACCAGAAGAGTTCTGCCAATTACTGTCAACTTGCTGACATACAACCTTTCTCATTAAGCTTATCACCTTTTCAAAATGAACAACTCAATTATTTTTAATTGAAGAAAACTGAGTAAGACCCATTAATCCAAGAAATATTAACGCACACTAAACTCTAAAGAGGAATTTTTTTAAAAACCCACTCCCACTATAATGATTTTACATTGTATAATCGTTCTGATAACAAATACCCAACAAGTACCTAAAACATAAGTTTTCCAATAATGAACTTTTTTAAAACCTCAGCAAACTTGCTGTCTCTCTTGACTTTTTCAACTGAACCTCTTTGTTTCCTTCACCACCTACACACTTTGGAATGAATCAGTCTCTTGTCTGTCTTCTCCTTTAAGTCCCACATTTAAATAGCCACCAATTTCTCTCTGGAAATTTATTTCAAGTCTGCCTACTTTTCTTGGTACAATGCCTTAGTGCAAAGCTTTTTTCTACCTCACATAGATTAATATACATTCCTTATCTTTTATTCTCATCACTGCATTGTCCCCACTACAGTGTATCTTCCATAGCATTGTTAAGAACAGTATTATAAGAAGAAATCTAGTGTTGCTTATGTAACACATAGGCGATGATGGGATAGCTCAGGCTCTGGTCATGGTGTGTGATGATATTGTCAGTCTCTGTTTGTCCTGATGCGTGAAGCTGCTGGAAACCCATCTCACTCAGTTTACATCTCCTTCATTTTGACTCTATGTCATCTACAATATAACCCTTTCCCTGTGCATTGTCCCAAACTCTCTCATCTTCCACCACTCTCTTTACACTCAGTGTACCCCATCTGCACTGGCTTTCTTTCCAGTCCTTCAGCAGACCAACAGCTAACAGTTTCTGCTGTAGTTCTTCATATTCCCTCTGATATTGTCATGACTCACTTCTTCTTTATCATCCAATCTTTGCCAAAGACATTGAAAAGGCCTCACCCTATCTAAAAGGCCTTCTTGGATGACCTTCTATTAGGTAGCTCTTAGTCCCTCTCAGCTCCTTACACTGCCCTCACTTCTTTATTCTTAGCTGTTATCAACACCTGTTATATTATATCTATTGTCTGTTTTCTCCTCCTTTTCATCAGGTTGGAAGTTCTATGAAAGGGTGGAGTGTATTGTGTTCAGTACGCTGCTATTTTCCCAGCACCTATAAAAGGTTTCATGGCGTTGTAGTTGTTCAATACGTTATCTGATGAATTGATCACTTTGTCATTGTTGAATACATATTACCAGATAAATGAATCAGTGAGTTGATTGGGCACTGATGGTAAAGATGGGCTTAGATATACTCATAATGGTGTGGATTACATGTTGGTGAGAAGATAAGAGAAACAAATGAACTACATTCTTATATTTTAACTAGATATTTGATATTGTTTGACATTGATGAATCTAGCAACATCAGTATAAATGTACTACTTCATGCTTGGAAGCAGTCATTAAAAGCTAAGATTAAAACGATCAAAAGTAACTGATCCTGTGTCCTTGGGGATAGAATGAGGAACGGAGTAGAACTGGACATAGTTGCTTCATATTTGGTACTTCCATGTAAATTGTTCTGACATTTTTTTAGTTTAAGTCTCCGAAGTTTCAAATAGGCACCTTTTCTCTTCTTATCACCATGATCCACTTGCAAAAATAATACATAAGAAACATGAATAGGCTGGGCACCGTGGCTCAGCCTATAATCCCAGCACTTTGGGAGGCCAAGGCGGGCAGATCACAAGGTCAAAGATTCGAGACCAGCCTGGCCAGTGTGGTGAAATTCCATCTCTACTGAAAATACAAAAATTAGCCAGGCGTGGTTGCACATGCCTGTAGTCTCAGCTACTCGGGAGGCTGAGGCAGAAGAATTGCTTGAACCTGGCAGGTGGAGGTTGCTGTGAGCAGAGATCGTGCCGCTGCACTCCAGCCTGGGCTACCGAGTGAGACTCCATCTCAAAAAAAACAAAAACAAACAAACAAAAAAAAAAAAAAAAAAAAAAAAAAAAAGAAGAAGAAGCATGAAGATGGCAAAGACTTTAGCAAAAAATCTCTACATGACAAAGGAAGTCTATAAAATCTTTTAAAGAAAAAGAACAATTGATGTAACTGAGTATCTGTGACATTAACTATCACAAACTGCGCTAGGAGAGGAAATAAATAAAAACAGAAATTCGGGCTAAATTGGTGAAGTAATTTTGCATTATTCATGGCAAGACTTTGGCATTGAAGTTGAGTGCCCAGCATAAATCCATCTAATTTAGTTTTTTAATCCTTCCCTTTGTAAGCCTCCATAATAAAGTCTATAAAGCAAATTATGAAGAAAACTTGTAAATAATCCTAGTTATTTAAGTAGCCTAATGATTTCAGATGATCCCAAGACATAACCTTGTTAATGTATGTTTAAAAATCCAGAAACGTGTAGCTATGATTAAAAAAACCAGTTATATAGAAATGTAAACTGAGGTTAATGAAATCAAAAACTTGAAGACAGGGTCTCGTCTTAGTACCAATGATGCTGAAGATAATAAAGCAATTTAGTAGATGGGGCATGACAATCTGTTTCACGAAATTGTTTTGAATGGATCTCTGGATTTGACAACTTGTTAAAAATAGGCTGGGGAACAATAGAGCTAATATTTGGTCTTGAGGCTCCTCATTCAAGGAAGTTAAGGTCAATAAGTAAAAGTATGACACCACATAGAAATGTCACTCAGTGAAAACTAGATCTGAAATAGCCATTTATTTTGACATATATTGTAGACTAAAGAGTAACACTTGTTTGTTCAGTGTGCAACACATTATTGAATGATGTCAAACAGTATATCAGAGTTGAATGCCAGCCAACCTTTTGACAGACTTTTGATTATCAGGAGAGGAATTGAAGTGTATTTATGGTATGTAGCAGATCTTGTTTAAAAAGAGCCAAGCTGACCTTAAATTAAAATAATATCATGCAGTGGGCAGTAGAAAAAGCAGCACAGAATAATCACTATGACATATTGAGAATTAGCTCATGCTAACAACATTTTGGATGAAGATATAATTTGTTGCATATGCAAACTATGTTTTCTTACCCTCTCTATCTCTCCAAATGAAAGATATGTTGAAGATTTCTTCATGAGGGCATTGGAGCATGGAGCCAGAAGAAACCAAAATAGAAAGGCAGTTTCATATAGTTGATAATAGCTTAATGTATGGACATGATTTTTGAGTTAACATATTAGTCATCCCATTTACAATTAGTTGTGTGTGAATTTCAATTTGTGCTTATCTGGAATGTTGTTTTCTCTATGAAGTAAGCTGATTGACCTATTTATCAACTAAGTGTAGAAAAGCTATTGTGTTTTATGACCTCTGCAGTTATGTCCATCCGTGTTAATGAACCATGAAGGAGGGTTTAAAAACCCATTAAAATAGCAGTGCACTGCATATCTGAATGACAAGGCCTATTCTGTAATAAATGACCAAGGTCTCCAATATTGAAAATCCCTTTGTAGTACACAGGCCAAAATAGCTTAAAGGTATGTTTTAGCTGTTGTAAACAACCAAGTTAATATTTGAAGCTCATTATTTTATGAATTACTTTTACCAAATATTTAGAACTGTGTGTTTTTAGAGCTATAGATGACATCTGGTTCAACTTGATGCATTTTACATAATTAAAAATCAATGAGTGTGAGTGACTTCCTAAAAGTGGGTCATACTCCCCTCCCCACTCATCTCCTAGAGTGTAGCGAAAGTTACATCACATCATGCTGCCTCTGTTTTCCTTGCCTGTCTTTTCTTGGGTGTCAAATGAAGCTGAGATTCCCGATCTTCCCAGTAAGTTCCTTTGCACTCTTGGGCCCCACATCTGAGCTTTCCTTCTCCCAACAGATAATCTACTATGGCTTGAGGATCTTCAATAAAACATGTAGGGGTAGAGAGCATAGTGATGCACGAATATTTGTACTGAGTTCCCAGCCAGAGTATTCTCTACCTCAAATGATATATTTAGCAGAATATAAATAACCCATGGTTCTCCTGTTTGCATAGGTAAACTCATTTGGTATCTTCATTGCTTCTCTCAACCTAAAAGACAAATTTATTTTTGATAACATCTTATATTCCATTAGTACAAAAGAGGAATGTGTTCACATTAAACAATTCAGAAAAGCATACAAATGCAAAAACAAGAAAATAATTTTGTTTGGAGTAATTGTACAGACCCTGACCTCCCAGTCCCAATCACTGGAGCTGGCACTAACTTTGTGACCTAGTCCCCGTGGTAACCATTTATTGAACCAGGATTAATACTTGACTCAAGGTAGACCAATAATACACTTGCCATTTTTGAAATCAGAACTGCTAGTCAGTCCTCCTGATTGTTGGAAGTGAGAACATGTAAACCTGGGTATAGAGGGGTATTCAACATCTTCAGTGTGTACCCAGAAACAAAGAATGTCAGTCAAGGGAGGATAATAAAGCAGGTCTTCGGAGAAGCAGAGGAGTTGACTAGGATGCATTGCGGAAAAAGGAAGAGTCCAATAATGTAACTACTTTGTTTTCCAAAGGCTTTCCATTGTCTAATTCCCACCCCTCATGAGGCCCAATTGTACTTGCACTCTCAACTTCATTTTGATACTCCTAGATTCTTGTAATAAACTCATCTTTTATGCTTAGGCTGACTTCCTATTTCTTCTAGTTACAATAGCCTTTGCAAAGAAATTCCAAAATGCCTTTATTTAGTGATAACCAAAAATCTGTGTCTATACATTAAAACAGGATTATATGGTCATATTTTTTTTTTTTTTTTTTTTTTTTT
>NC_037669.1:65921198-65967487 GCF_003255815.1 Theropithecus gelada
TGTCGCCCAGGCTGGAGTGCAGTGGCGCGATCTCGGCTCACTGCAAGCTCCACCTCCCGGGTTCACGCCATTCTCCCGCCTCAGCCTCCGAGTAGCTGGGACTACAGGCGCCCGCCACCACGCCCGGCTAGTTTTTTGTATTTTTAGTAGAGACGGGGTTTCACCATGTTAGCCAGGATGGTCTCGATCTCCTGACCTCGTGATCCACCCGCCTCGGCCTCCCAAAGTGCTGGGATTACAGGCTTGAGCCACCGCGCCCGGCCTATATGGTCATATTATACATAATTTTTAGTGTTCTGCTTTGTTTTATATATTGTAAACATTTTCCATATTATTAAATATTCCTCTATGAAAGTATTTTTAATAGCTTCAAAGTATTCCACTATGTAATTAAGCAAAACTTGATTTATTTAATTCTACTTTGGATATTTATTTGCTTTTTGACTTTTTACTATTCTAAATTACATTGAGGTAGACATCCTTAGACTGAGTTGATCACATTCAACCATTTAGGAAACATTTCTAGAATTAACTTGGCTGCCTCAAATAGTATGAGAACTAAATCTTTTCTAACATGTTGCCAAATTCGAGCTTTTAGTTCGACAATTAAAAAAATCTCATTATCAGGCCGGGCGCGGTGGCTCAAGCCTGTAATCCCAGCACTTTGGGAGGCCGAGACGGGCGGATCACGAGGTCAGGAGATCGAGACCATCCTGGCGAACACGGTGAAACCCCGTCTCTACTAAAAAAAAAAAAAAAAAAAAACTAGCCGGGCGAGGTGGCGGGCGCCTGTAGTCCCAGCTACTCGGGAGGCTGAGGCAAGAGAATGGCGTGAACCCGGGAGGCGGAGCTTGCAGTGAGCTGAGATCCGGCCACAGCACTCCAGCCTGGGCGACAGAGCGAGACTCCGTCTCAAAAAAAAAAAAAAAAAAATCTCATTATCAAAAAAACTCATTATTAAAAATACAAATATAACCAAAAGATATCTATACTTAGAATAAGGGCTGGCAGTAGAAAATGTTTGATGGCTTAATTCAGATAGGCTCAGAGTTGACTCCAAGCTCAGCAAGTTATCTCTATACCTTGGTCCCTTGGCTTGAAAGTAGGGTTAATGATGCATACCTGAAAAATCCACTAGGGAGAATAAATAAGAAAATGATGCAATATACCTAGTGTAGAGACTAGCTTACTATCAAAGTTCAATTTTAGAAGATGGTACTTTTAGATATCTTATTGGTAGATATTTTATGTAGGAAGAGATCTAAATCTTCAATCGTGATTCCTATGCTTTATAACTCAACTGCTTACTTAAATTATAGTTTAGTTGTATCATTCCTACATTTAATTAAATCTAATGATTTTGTGAGGGAAGAGCTAAGTGACTTGATAGAGACTCTCTCTCCAAAGATTTCTGAAGACTTTAATAGAAGTAGAGGCCTTCGGCTAACTGGTTAGGGTTTGGTCTTAAGTGAAGGCCTTATGTGCTTTTAATATGTGAGCAACATCAAGCATCATTTACTGAGCATTCATTCTATTAAAGCGATTTCAGTTATGAGTCCTATGCACAAGTGTCTGGCTTGGTTTTTCTAGGTTAGTCACTTTATTACGTAATGGTTTTGTTGTTCATATGTGTATATTTTTCCCAAAAAATCTTTGCTAGCTTTCAGTGATTTATTTTCAGTAGTAAAAAAATATTATAACAACTCCATAATACACAACCCCTAAGGTTTACATCTGGGGTAGCAGGAATAAAAGAGTTTCTTAGAAGTCTCAGAAAGATGATATTTATTGGGTTGCATGGGTATCCCTTGACAGTTGCCAAGGCTAAGATGTGATCATCAGATTGGTTTAAGCCAAAGTCATATGATCCACTCTTGAGCTGAATGAAGAAGGAGTTGGCTCCCGAGAGAAAAATCTAGGTACCTTTATGAGAATAAAATTGAATTAATGCTGACAGAGAAAATGAGCAGATATCCACTGCATTCTAGTACATGGTTCCATTGGTAGTTCCTGTCAGATGCCTGAGAACTTTTCCACACACCTGTTAGTCTCTTCCCACCCATAGAATAAATCAAGTCCTATCTATCCTATCTCCTACATTTTTCTGTAGTCTCTTCTCTACAATCTATCAATATGATTATCATCTTGTCTTGTTTTGACAATTGAAAGTCTCCTACCTGATCTCCCTTTAACAACTCTGAATTCCACCTTCCCAATTTTTCACACTACAGACAGAATTATGTCTTTATTTTATTTATTTTATTTTTATTTTTTTTGAGACAGGGTCTAACTCTATCCCCCAGGCTGAAGTACAATGGCATGATCATGGCTTATTGCAGCCTTGACTTTGTGAACTCAAGCGATCCTCCCACCTCGGCCTCTCTGTACTCAAGAACCTGGGAAGACAGGCACGGGTCACCACACCTGGCTAATTAAAAAAAAAAAATTATGTAGAGATGGGGGTCCCCTGTGTTTCCAGGCTGGTTTCAAACTCCTGGGCTCAAGGATCCTCTTGCCTCAGGCTCCCAAAGTGTTGAAATTACAGGTGTGAGCCACCATGTCCAACCCAATCATATTTACAATAAGCATATATGAGTTGGCAATTTCCCCACTTAGCTTAAAACCCTTCCAATTCTTCCTTTTACTCTTAAAACATTATTCCAAATTATGGCCTTAAAAAGTCTTGTATGGTCTGATCTCTCCCTCCAGACAGTTTTGCACTTACTACTTATGTTCTATTCAATCTCATTTTCCTGTTCTTATGACATATCTCACAGTCTTAGCACCGTGGTAAGAAAGTCACTTATATTCTTTCTTGTGTCATTTTGTTGAATCTTGAGAATACCGAATGCTATTATTATTCCCATTTTCAGATTAGGAAAGTGAGGCAGACCAAGAAAGTTAATAAATAAGTGGTGAAGCCAAGATTTGAACACAAGGAATCGACCCCTGAGCTTACCTTCTTAACCATTCTACCACACTGCATCTAACTTACCGAGTAATAACTATTGTGTAGTAGTCATAAAAGTTATAATATACTCAGCAATATCTATTTTTCTCTCTGTGTAATTATCAGTTCCTAGCATAATTCTGGGAGTGTGGTAGCTACTCAATGCATATTTGTTAAATCACAAATTGTTATTTGGAACTGTTGTCTTAGGGGCCCACAGTGAAAACTTGAGAATTCTTAGCCAGCTGCCTCTGGCAATCCTGGTGTGAAATCACTCTCTGATTCTTCCTTGCTTTAAGCAGTTCAGTCCTTTGGGTGGAAAACAGGCTGATGGCTACCTTAAAATGGGGCTTTCCAAACATTTCATCATGGAAGATGCTTTTTTATCATTTTGTGATTATTTACTATATTCATATGGTAGCCCCTTATCTCCCAAGTTTTTTTTTTTATGTGTATTATAAAGTGCAAGTAAAGCCTAATTGTTTTTCAAAGTTGCATTAACCAGTGAAAAGTAGTGCCCCGGGACTGTTGATTGGAATGAAATAAAAAGGATCTCCATGCAGAATCAAGTCATTTCATCTTAAAAAAAAAAAAAAAAGAAAAAAAAAAGAAAAAGAAAAAGAAATCCAATGATGAAAATAATCAAAATTTTTAATTTCTACATCAAAACTTATTCTGTGTCAGGTACTATACTAAGCATTTCACATGCATTATTGCATTTAATTATTGTAGCAATGATAACACACATATTATCTCTATTTTGAAGAAGGGGCAATTAAGGGTTAAAGAGGCCGAATGACTTAAAAGTCACTGTGAAGAAGAGAAGAGGAGATTTAAACCTGGGCAGAACTGCACTCTTAAGGACATAATATAACTTCTCCCAGTATTCAACATCTTGTTTTTCTTAAATGTCACTATTGTCATTTATTACACAGTTTCTATTAAACCCTTAAAATAACCAAAGGGAGTGCAGTACTTCCCAATGTTATTGGGGCCTCAGGATGGAAACCACTAGTCTAAAGTCCTTTATGTAGTATACGCCAGTGATTTTAGGCTGTTATGTATCTATTATCTTTTATTTCTGAGAACATCAGCCTAATTTTCCCTTTTTGAAATACCCTGTCTCCATAGCATAGCTGTGTTAATGAGATCAATCAAACTGCTATATCGTACTCTGGGCCAGAAGTGGGACTGGGCCCAACGAAAGTCAATTAGATTATTTCTCCTTGGGATTTAAATATTTAGATTAGTTGTAGAGGACAAAATAAAGGGTTCAAACTGATTTATTCCAATGGTGACCCTGTAAATAATGCCATTAGTTATTGCCATCTCGAAACCCAGAATTACCCTGATTCATATCCTTTTAGAGAAAAAGTCATTCTTTTCATTCTGTGAATTATCCTATTTCCTTCAAATTGACTTTGGTGTGTGAGTGTGTGTGTATGTAAGAGAGACTGAGAGAGAGAGAGAGCATGCATGTCCAGATAGAGTATCTTTCTGTGGTTGTAACCAAGAAAGTCACAGAATTTGCTTTTTCTTGAGCTATTCTCTTTTTTTCTCAATTCTTCCTTTATGGCCAGCAACCTTTGTTTTTACTCTTCTCCCAAATTTAAGTCAGAAAGCAAAGGCAACAGAGAGATCTAATAAAATATGGAAGAACTAATCAAAATTACTTGAATGTACTACATGTTTTCTTATTTCCAGATTTCAGATCTATTGGTCAAAAATACAAGGTTTACCTAGCTTATCTCTATGGTCTAGTGTATAGTTTTAGAGTTTTTAATTTTGGAGGATCTGAAGCCTTATTTTTGGTCACTGCCAGGATACTATTCAGACTGAAAATCTAGTGTGACATATTTTAAAACCTGATATAAAGTTGTTCATTCAAATTCCATTTCAAGACATAACTAAGTTGACACAAGCCAAATGTTCTCAGCTATCAAAAGACAAATTCTATCTTATGAAATTATATTTCAAGCACCAACTTAAAAGTGTATTCATCAGAAAATCAGCAAAACACTAGCTAGTGTGAAAAATAGCCATGGTTTGGAACCAGTTTTGCTCTATGAAATTTTAGGTTATACAGCCTTCTCAGCATGTGGCCATTTCTCCTGAGAATCAATTATCAGACACCACTTCAGCTAATTTTGCAATAATAATTAAACAAGCATTTTACCCCTAAAAGACAAATTTTACATTTTTTTGCTCATGATTTCCCTGAAATACCTCTTTCCCTGGGTAGAGTTGTTTGACTTTAAAAACCAGTAGCATCAGTATAATCCTTAGAATCTAATAAAGATTCCATCAGTGTAAAATCATTATCCTTAGGCAGAAAGAGAACCAATTCAATTATAATGCTGGTTGAAAAATTGAAAGCCTTTTTAACTTGAGGGTGGAAAAGTTGTAGTACATACTAAAATGGTTAGTACAAAATTCGTGCATCTAGGCTAACAAATGCTAATATGTTCTTTTGTTACCCTCTAATTTATATGATTCATGTAAGCCTCCAGCCAGTGAAACTTGTTCTAAATTTCATGTGCATTAAAAAATAGCAAAGCAATGAATTGTGAAGTTATTAACATTCATGTCTACTTGCATTATTAAGCCATACACATCAAATCTGGTAGTACAAGGAAAGAAATGTCATAATGAAGTACAACAACGTTTAATCAAGAGAATTTCTAAAGGTCATCAAAGCACCATATGATACCCGTCCATGCATAACTGCAATCCGAAATAAATATCCAATGTGACACAATAAGAAAAAGTCCAATAACTGTTCCATGTACTGTTTCTGTTAAGGAAAGGATTTACCATTCTAATGTTGGAGGTAAACCTGATTCTGGTCCCAAATCATATATGCTGCTTCCTAAACTAATTACAGATTAACAAGGAGATAAGAGAGTACTAGCACAAAGGACATTTGTCTACTTATTTACCTTCTACAAGTGAGTAGATGACTGATGATCCCAATACAAGCTTTAAAAGAGCTATTCAACTTTCATTGTCTCTGGGAGCCACAGGCTGCACAATTTAAGTGACAAATAATTTACTAATATTTTCTTACTTGTAATGGTGTTTTAGGTGCTTCAGGACAAGTATTCCCATCTTAACACTTAAAAGCTGCAAATATTTGACCCCTCTAAATATTTTATATTAACATTCTAAGGACTAATATGCTTTCTCACTTTGTTATGAGGCTTTAGTGAGGAAGAATAACAGAATAAATGGCCATATAACTGCCTCACGTTAGATATAGTCATATGTCTATTTTTAATACTTGCAGATTTTGCAATTGCTATAAAGGGGATTATAATTTGTGCAGTTGGAAAGACCAACAAGGGAACTAAACCAAATTTAAGATGGTTAATGTTGATTTGTGCCTGGAACCACTGTTTATTGCAACTATTGCTTTTTACTGCTGCCCTTCACACTTGAATTTGACCCTGCAGTCATAGCCAAAGAAGGCCTTCTTCATTCTTTTATAGACTCATGCCAGGCTAGGCCATCTTTTACCATTTCCCAGGAGACTCTGGGGACACAACCCAATTAGTAAATAGGCTCCAGGTTTTCCTTAAAGACTTTCTTTTGCTGCTTCTGTTTCCCAGAACTCTCTTTCCTCCCTGCCCAGCTCCTCCTGCTCCCATCCCAAAGCATTTGCTCTGTTTTACCAGCAAGACTGGTTCACATGTCCTCTCTATCTATTGCCCGGATGCAAACTAAAGAGGAGAGATTCTTGGATCATATTACTTAAAGATTCTAAAAATTCTAGTTGAATAAGCTCATGATTGGAGGGCTAAATATGTAAAATTCGATGTACAAAAAAAGTTTTTATTAGATTAAAAAAAATTTAGTTCTATTTCCTCCATTCAATATATGTTTGTTGAATAGCTGCTTTGTTCTGTGGTGAATACATTGTATTATTTGACTTTTGAAATTTTATTTTATTTATTTATTTATTTTATTTGTTTTTTTTTTTTGAGACAGAGTCTCGCTCTGTCGCCCAGGCTGGAGTGCAGTGACGCAATCTCGGCTCACTGCAAGCTCCACCTCCTGGGTTCACACCATTCTCCTGCCTCAGCCTCCTGAGTAGCTGGGACTACAGGCGCCTGCCACCACACCCAGCTAATTTTTTGTATTTTTAGTAGAGACGGGGTTACACCATGTTAGCCAGGATGGTCTCGATCTCCTGACCTCGTGATCCGCCCACCTTGGCCTCCCGAAGTGCTGGGATTACAAGCCCTAGCCACCACGCCCAGGCGACTTTTTAAAATTTTATTGAAGTATTTTATATACACAGACACACACACACGTACAGTATACATGTCATAATTGAAGAACATGTTTTCTCAAAGTAAATATATCCATATAACCATCACCTATAGGTTTAATAAGAATAACATTATCAGTCTCCCTAAAAGTACCCCCAAGCTATCTCCCAGTCACACTATTGACCAAGGATAACCACTCTTCTGACTTTTAACAACATAGCTTGGTTTGCCCATTTTTCTACTTTATATACAGGGATTCATATGGTATATATACTCTTGTGTTGATATATGTTGCTGAACATTGGGCGATTCATCCATATTGAGTGTAGCTGTCAACCATTCACTCTCCTTTCTGTAAAGTTTTGCATTATGTGATCGTTCCACAGGTTATCTATACTTTCTGGTATGGAAAGGCATTTTGTTATTTTCCAGTAGGAGGGTATTACAAGTGATGCTGCTGTGGATCACTGAGTATATGTCTTTTATTAAATGTATCAACACTTAAGTTTAAGGAGTATAATCCCAAAAGTGGAACTGCTGGGCTATGGGCTACGTAGCAGATACAAAGGCAGGGGTAATTTTAACAGACCTGTCCGGGGTTAAATCTCCTTAAATGGCAATGTGATGTTAGAACTCAGGTAAAACAGCCATTCAGGAAAATACTAAATGTCAGTTAAATTATTATTTAAATTGTCTGGAAGCAGTATGAAATTGTAGCAAAAACTAGGTCTAGGATTAGACAGACTGGGTCCAAATCCCATCTTTGTCAGTTTAGGAAAGTTATTGAACTTTCTGTCTGTCATTTTCTTTATTTAAAAAATGAATACAATAGAGTTCACCCCATAAGCAAGTTATGAGAATTATGAGATAATACATCTAAAGTCCTTAGAACAATGTCCAAGTAAGTGCTCAACTGTTGGCCATTATGATTGTTTTATTTATATGAATTCCAAAAGATAATTTCCCAGGCTGTAGACTCAACCAAAAGGATGCAATTATAATATTAGAGCTCATAATTATGGTATGAGATTACCTAACAACCAGATTCCCTGAGAAATATTAGAATTATAGATGAGTTAATCAAATTTCATGAGTGAGTAGAATACCTGTCTTTTGTTTTCCAGAACAAATCTCTTAAATATGACCTACATATGTAAGCTCATATGTGCAGCTCAAAAATCTCCTGGGTGAAGCCCTTTCTAAATCCCATCCTCTCATCCCAATGTTCCCCTCACCTCTCTATATAACCCCTAACTTGTATTTAGTCTATGCTATTCTTAATTCACTCTACTGCAGTTATCTATACTTATATAAGCTCCCTGTTTTAAGCTGAAGGCATCTAGAGTACAGGATCAGTATGTCCAACATAGGATAGATATTTAACGAGTTTTAGCTGACTTAAAAAGATAACAGAATTTATTGATGTTCAGTAACATTATCTTCCTCTACACTGTGTTGCTGGTGGAATCCTTGACCCTGAAACTTTCAGTGGAGTCATCAACATTAAGAAAGTAAAATCTGCTTTCCAAAAATTTCAAATGTATTTTTAAACAAAATTAATACATTTGGTTATAATTGAAATAATGCTATATATATACCAGATGCATTAAGATTTAAATAGAGTTGTACAGACTAATTGTAAAAATGACCTATCATTGTAAAGTGAAAAATGTATTCTAACATAGAAACAAAAGCCTTAAAATGGAATTCTAGAATGTAATTTATTTATAAACAAGTTCTGATTTACTATATGTGATAGAAAAAAAATATCTTAAATGGAATGCAATATTTGGGGAATAACTTATACCCTTCAGTGTCCTGAAGTTATACTGTGATCGGAAATGTCTCAAAAGAGTGGTAAGTTATTCATTATTCCATAGCTCTTAATTTTTCTAGATTGGACTCTATTGACATATGTGCACTTGTGTACACACACTCCACCCTACAATGAGCATACACAGGTCTCAGTCACTTCGAGCTGACAGTATTGAAGACAACTGAGCTAGCAGATTCAGCGTGTTTGTGGTTTATTTGCTCTGTGGCACTGAGTATTGATTAATGACATAATAAATCTTTTTGAGACTTACTTTTCCCTGCCAACACACTATTCTGAAATGAGATCTACAAGCATGAGTAGAGGTGATGAGATGCATGTCAAATAAGATAAGTTGGTCTCAGCTGGCAACTGATGAATAAATGCTTTTGGGGAGTTACCTTGTAGCTTTTCCTCATCTGTACCTGTAAAATTGTTTTTCAAAGCCATCCTCAGATGCTTTCATTAGTTCCTATTGTATTTATTCAGATTTAAAACTTTCCACTATGCTTATATGATCTTAGGAAATAATCTCAAAAGGTTGATACTGTAACAGGTAATTCTATTCATTCTGGGACTATTAATTTTAACTCAATGGTATCAAAGGGCATCCTGTTATTAAAAGCGTAGGTGGGGATTTAGGAAGATATGCACTCAAACTGAGGGAAGAAAGAGACCCTCTCATATTGTTTTATATTGTTTTATACTCAGTACCTGTTTTAAGAAAAAACAAGGAATTGAAACCAAAGACAGGCAGCCCGGCTCCAGGCCCAAAACCAGGCCTGGACCTGCCTGGCCTAAACCTAGTAGTTAAAAATCAACTCCTGACTTAAAAACCGATGTTATCCATTGACTCCCGGCATTATATAAAAGAACATTGTGAAACTCCCTGCTCTGTGTCTGTTTCACTCTGACCACCGGAGCATGCAGCCCCTGTCACGTACCCACTGCTCGCTCAAATCAATCACGACCCTTTCATGTGAAATCTTTAGTGTTGTGAGCCCTTAAAAGGGACAGAAATTGTGCACTCAGAGAGCTCGGATTTTAAGGCAGTAGCTTGCTGGTGCTCCCAGCTGAATAAAACCCCTTCCTTCTACAACTCGGTGTCTGAGAGGTTTTGTCTGCGGCTCGTCCTGCTACAAAATCTTGCTCCTGTCTCTTGCTAGTTGTGTGACTTTGAACTAAATCTCAGTTTCCTTATTTACAACATGGAATTTTGCCACTAGAGAGTAATTAAGAGTTGTTATAATGTATGTAAGGCATTTAGTACAGTGCCTTGTACATGATAAAGATTCAACGCACAGGAAGAAGTGTTTTGCTCTTTTCAATAAGGAGAACAATGTCTGCCACCAACATTCATTCCATTTAACCATCATTCATGAACTCCTCTCACATGCCAAGCACTGCGCAAGGTACCAGATATAGGTTGTGGTGAAGTGATAGTAGTGGCTTATCTCCTTTATTACATACTCTAATATTTTATTTCCAAATAGGATACACATTGATTATTACTTAATATATCAAATTATAAAATATTGTATTTATACAAGGGCATGAAATCAGATAACTGGAAGTTAACAAAGTGACATGAAACCAACTCTCAATGGACTTGAAGGCTGGAACAGTGATTCTTAATCAAAAGTGATGTATCAGTAGGATGCAGTGGCTCATGCCTGCAATCCCAGCACTTTATGAGGCCAAGGTAGGAGGATTGCCTAAGAACAGGGGGTCCAAGATCAGCCTGGCAAATGTAACAAGACTCTGTCTGTACAAAAAATTAAAAGTTAGCCAGGCATGGTGAAGAGGGTATGAAATGGAAGAATATTTTATTTTCTTTGTTTCTAGTGGTTCCCAGCAATCCTCATTTTTCTTTAGTTTGTATCTGCATCACTCCAACCTCTGCCTCCATTTTCGCATGGCCTTCTTTGTGCATATCTCTATTTGTCCTCTCTTCTTCTTATGAGGACATTAGTCTTTGGATTTTGAGCTCCCACCACTGCCAATAGTCATATAACCTCATCTTAAATAACTACATCTGCAAAGACTCTATTTCCAAATAAGGTGACATTCTGAGGGTTTTGGTGGAGATTGATTTGGGGGGATCTATTCAACCTCCTATATCTGCTATTATGTATGCAATTCTGTATAGAAATAGGAATGTTTACATGTACAACGTACACACAGAAAAGAATGGTCTTGCAAAATGGAGTTTTCCAGCACTGTGCCTTTAAACACTAAAATTAGATGCAGCATAGTAAGACACTAAACTAATAACAGCTATAAGACATGAACTAACTTATATTACCATCCCTACCTCATGCATGATAAGCAGCATTGTCTTCATTATTTTTTTTCACTCTGTCTTACATGTAGTTGATTCCATTTTACCAAATGATGTTTGATGTGTATTTTCCCAAGAAAAATAATGATGCATCATTGTACTTATTTTACCTTTTGTGTTTTTCTCTAGGTATCTAAATATTTCTATTAAAATGAATATTATTATTTTATAAGATTCAAAATGTTCTAAACTTTATTTTGCCAATTTCAAATTTTTTTGACCTTGCTGTATGTCATTATTCTATTGTCAAGCTTTTTTTTGGAAATTTAAATTATCATTGTAAAAAAATATTCATTATAAATCATACATTGAGATCTTATACATGATATTTTAGATTAGTATTCATAAAAATTTTTTAGATTAAATTAATTGACTTCTACGTCAAGTGATGGTGAAAATATTTGTTAAATAAGGTGCCTAAAAATGCTATACACCAAGAGTGATAAAAAATTAATCTAATACAAAAATAAAAAAGCAAACTAGAAATACATCTGGAATGGCATAGTAAGGCCCTTCAAAAATCTGCTTTTTCATAACAAGAATACTTACAAAAATAGTAAAATTCAACTTTTTCAAAACTCAGAAAATTTATCAAAATCTTACAATAATAATAGAAATTGTTATTCAGGAAAAACAGCTGAATATAATTAAGAATAGCAAATACATTATGGCATTTTACCTTGCTCTGTTTATATCTCCCTACCCCCACCTCTTTGGTAGCCTTGAATATCAGCAGCTTTGGAAACATGGTATATGAAAACTACTGACCTAGCAGGAACAAGAGGAACAAAATGGGTCCAAAGCTCCCCTAAAAATTACATGCCTAGAGAAGTATTACTATTTGACCTATCTGATAGCTCTCTGGAAAAGCTCCATTTTCTTGGCTTGCATTTATTTGATTGAGTCCAAATTTATTCCATAGGAAAAGAATTACCCCTGGGGTGTTTGTTGAAAATAATCAGGAGCAATTGCTTAACCTTGCAGCAACCTGAAACAGCAATACCAGTAACAGCAAATAAGACATTGCTCAAGAAAACGTAAAAAGAAAAACTGAGACATGAGATGTTATAAGGGTCTCTAGAAAGCTCTGGTATATTTTGGATGATATCAAAGGTTGTGCATATGTAGAGGGCTATGCACATGCCCAGAAAAGTCCTGAGAAGGTCCTAATCTCTCAGCTTTGGCTGACCTTGAAGCTCTGCACAAAAAGGAAGTGAAGGCAAAGGCAGAGTTATAAACTGTTGAGCTTTGAAGGTGTACTCAAGCACACACAGAGTCTCTTGGCAAAGGCCGAGATGTGTTCATCCAAGACAGTGAAGAAAATATGTGTCCAATGATTAGCTGACCATCGAACTAATTGAGCTGAGACTTCAGTGGCATATGGCAAAAAGTACATACTTTACATAAGTAGCCCAGGAAAGTCATTAAACATAAATCTTCTATAACAACAACAACAACCAAAAACATAACACACACTGAAGGGGATGAATATAATTTCCAGAGTTATCACATCAAATTATTTAATTTATCCATTGTTTGACAAAGCATATTCCCCATAAACAGGAAATAAAGCAATCAAAAGGAAAAATCCCTGAAGATGCTCAGACAGTGGACTTACTAGTCAAAGTCTTTTAATGAGCTATTATAAATATGTTCAACAAAAAAAAAACATGTTTAAATAATTAAGGGAAAGGAAAGTGCCTAAGAAATAAAAGATGGAAGTTATTTAAAAAAAAAATAAAAAATCTGGGGTGGGAAATTAAAACAACTGAAGAGAAAAATTCACTACAGAGGCTCGACAGCAGATCTGAGTTGGCAAAAAAAAAAAAACAAATCAGTGAACTTGAAAATGGGTCAGTTGGGAATATCCATCAGAGAACAAAAGAAACAAGAATGAAGAAAAACGAACAGAGCCACAGGAACCTGTGGGACACCATTAAGTATCCAATATATGCATAATTAGACTTCTAAAGGTAGAGGGGAGATAAAGCAGCAGGAAGAAAATTTAAAGAAATAATGGGCGAAAACATTCAAAATTTGATAAAAAACATGAATCTACACATACAGGAAACTCAACAAATTCCAAGCCTTTGAACCCAAAAAGATCTAAGCCTGGATGCATTATAGTTAAAAAGTCAAAAACAAGAAAAATCTTCAAAGCAGCAAGATGGAAGTGAGTTATGAAATACAAGGGATTCTGGGTAAGATTAATAGTTGCTTTTTCATCATACATCAAGGAGGCCAAAATTCTTCTCCTATTATTAGCAAATAAGAAGGTTTAAGGGGTAGGGAGTAAAAGTTGGTGTTCTGGCTGAAAATAAGAGCACAAGAATTGGCATTACCCTTGCTTGCTGATTGGAATTACAAATAGTCATGGGAGTTGAGATTAATGAACCATCTGAAGAACAGAACGATTGAAAAGAACGTTTCATTTCGGATTTTTATTATTTGGTGAGGCATCTTCCCAATGTCTCTTTGGACCGACTGGTATCACATGCTTACTTTTACTAGGGTAAGTCAAATTAAGGCAAATAATCTAGGAGTATATAATGACAGATGCCAACTGTGTGGAGATACATGGGTATTAAATGTTTGAAATAGGCTTATAGACTGCTGCAACTATCCATAGAGCTTTATCCTTAGAATTGTCAGACACCAAACCCCTTTAATTGATCGTTTGCATTTGTTTGAGTTCATTGTTTGGTATGGGTTTCAAAAGGAAATAGTCTGGATGCAAAAAAAAATCCAAAAAAGATCTTTGTAACTTGAGATGTCCTGTGACAAAACAACTTTTTCTGAGATCAAGGATAGAGAATACATACAAATCATAATTATTCATAATAGACCAATGGAAAACCTTGCTTAACTTCAGTTAATTAATTCCACCCTCATGAATAAAAAATGGCCTTAATTTGTGCATGCATGATTAGCCACACTTCTGTTTATGAAACAATAAAGCATCAATGGCTTTCTCATCAACATGGAGTCTTTCTAAAAACTCTTGACCCAGGACTCATAATGACACTCAACCTCTCAGCTTTTATACAGTTCATTAGGGTTCCTATCACATTTCATTTTGTAATCTGATTTCATTATTGCAATCATCATTTGGGCCTTTGCTCACTTTTCTCTTTTTATATTACCTGTTTGTCATTTTTGGTTATGTCTCTTTTAACACTTACATAACCATATGAGTGGTCCTTCATCGCCATAGTTTCTGCTTACTTTATTACACATATTGTTGTTGTTTGAGCATGATTGACAGCTGTTTGGGATAAATTCCTGCTAGTACACAGAACAGTTCTTTTTTAGACAATTTTTTAACATAGTAGGTGTATATATTTATGGGGCACATGTGACATTTTGATACAGGCATAAGATGCATAATAATGGCGGGGAACCCATCACCTCAAGCCTTTATCCTTTCTTTATGTTACAGACTATCCAATTCTATCATTCAACATATTTTTAAATGTACAAAAAATTGTCCATTGTAATTACTCTGTTGTGCCATCACCTACTAGTGTTACTCATTCTATCTAATAATATTTTTGTAACCCCAGCACCATTCCTGAAAAAAAGTTTTCTCAAAATTTGTTTGCTGGGTGAATGAATAGCTACACTTCGTACACAAAGAAAATGCAGGAACAGAAAATCAAATATAGCATGTTCTCACTGAGAAGTGGGAGCTAAACAATGAGCACATATGAACTCAAAGAAGGGAATAACAGATACAGGAGTCTACTTGAGGGTGGAGGGTGAGAGGAAGGCGAAGACAAAAAAACTACCTATTGTGTGCTGTGCTTATTACTTGTGTGATGAAATAATCTGTATACTAAACCCCTGCAACACACAATTTACCTACGTAATAATCCCCCAAGCCTATAATAAAAGTTTTTTTAATAAAGAAAAAGTAAATAAAACTGTGTATTTTAATTCTTCTTGGATTTGCTAGGATTAATGTGCTTACCAGATGGTCAAAAATGTGATAAGATTTTAAAGATAATATATCACAATTTTATATTAAAACTTTTTATTGTGTATATTTATGGCATATAATGTGATATTTTGATCTATTTATATTTTATAGATTCAGTCAGGCTAATTAACATGTCCATCACCCCACCAACTTAATTTTTTGTGATGAGAATGTTAAAAATATATTCTTTTAGCAATTTTTGCAGAAATACAAATACCGTATAATCTTATTTATATGAAGTATCTAAAAAAAGTCAATCTCACAGAAACAGAGAATAGAAAGAATGGAGAGAGGGGAACGGGGAAAAAAAAGAAAATATAATCTCTTTTACAAAATTTGGTTGTCCCTTTCTTGGGCTATAGTTTCTTGTTTTCTACATACATATTATAGCTGATTTCTAGTAACCAACCAATATCCACTCTGAAATTTGAAAGCAGATACCTCACTTCCTCATCTGTAAAATGGAATAAAAATAGCCTTACCTCTTAGAGCTGTTAAAAGGATTACATCATTTATTATATGGAAACAGCCTTGCATATAAATGAATTTATTCTACAGATGTGAGTGAGGGGCTATTACTAGGGATACATCAAAGAACTAAGCAGATACAATTCCTACCCTTGCAGATCTTATCAACTCTTAACAATTTGAAGGCATGACCTGTGTATACAAGTAAACTTGCCACTAGGCCAGATAAAATACAAAATAATGTATTTTTAAGGTTGACTTGTGAGTACTAAGAAAAGCAGTAGCTATTGCTTAAAGTGACTGTGAATTCAATTGAAAATTCACAGAGGACTCAACTCATTCGCATTATACTTGTGCGACCTGCAAACTATAAAAAAGACAAATATGATGACTTACTTTTGAGTCTAAATAGTCCATCTGTGGATTGCAGGAATGACACTGTGGCTTAAAGCACCCCATATGGGAAGCTTTAAGGAGTTTAATTGACCACAAGATCAATATGAGGACATATTATGATATGGATACATGAAAAAAAGAAGCTATTTCTTTTATTTTAAGTTTAAGGCTCTCTTAGCAGTATATATTCCAGAATAAGTGTGGTGATGCTCTGGCTCAATTTTGTGCCAGATATTGTATGATTCTCACAACTCAGAAAGAAATATAAATAAACCAGAAATGATTCTAAAGAAGATAAATCAGTATACAGATGTGTGAAATATAATGTTACATGGTAAAAGAGAAATTCTTAAAGACACTCAAGATCTGAGATGCAGAGATGATTTGAGGGAAAAATAAGAGCTGAAGGATCACTCTAGAGGAGGAGAGGTATATTAGTTCAGCTGTGCCCAAATGGGCAGAAGTCAGATCAAAGGAGTCAAGTTCGAGAAATGCAGTTTTATGCTGAAACTGAAGAAAAGTAGAAAGAAAATGAAGTCTATGAACTTGTATAATTTCTGAACTTAGAACCTATAGAGGGCTTCCCATGAAGGTCGGATGAAGGCACTCCCAGTCTGTCTTCTTTTGAAAGCATAGCTCCTTCTGACTTTTATCTCATTTTCAAGATCTGTTGACTAATGTTTTGAGCAAGTTTACATAAACTTGAAGCATGTAACTTAAGAACAAATAAAAATAAATGCAGATAATCTTCCAAATAGCAGGTTCTATTATTGCTACTGCTAATAAGAAACAGTTACTTTCTCTTCAGAAACTACCAGTTAGTTGATTGGTGAACCTTGAAATTCATTTTTCCCTTTAAAAAGCAATGCTTTAAGTAAGTCATGGTCAATTATCCTCAAAGCCTCTTTAAATCATAAAGTCAATGAGGACTGAGATCCAGAGAATGAGGGTGACCCATAACAGGGTACCCCTTTCTTGAATGCTGTGTTGACACCGGATATGGCAAATAGGTTTCTTATCTTAGATCAACTTCATTAGGTTGGAAACAACTACCTACATATCTGTGTTTAGAAGGATTCTGAAGCAGAGTCATGACTACTGGGAAAAGTACCATGATAAGCATTGTCTGCATTGGCAGAGAAGCTATTTTCTTATACAACATATCACATACCAGACATTCCTGATGAAATCAAGAGAGTCATTCATCCTGGTGGGTTCTGATTCATTCTTGCAGGTTTCAGTTTGTCCTGGACCCCCTATTTCACATCTAGCTTTCCCCTGGAGGCCAACCTAGCCACCCTATAACAGGTGAAGCCCAAAACCAGATACAGAAGCCACAGACTTGAATTGACCTCTCCACCATCTCCCACCTTTGCCTAAGGTCCATACATGGTTCCTAGTGGTCTGATTGAACCCTGATTGATACACAGGATTAAAAGCCTACACAGAATGGAAACATGTGAAAGTTTGAACAAAACTAAAAATATTTTCTATTCATTAATAGTCCCTAATGAGAACACACACCCAACGGTTTTGTGCACTAAAAAAACATTAAGGCAACACAAAGACCTCCTTAGGCTCTTGTTTCAGCTGAAAGATGACACAGGCCATACAGTTGACTGCCATGTTATCGTGAATAGGAAACACTGACACACACTTCAGGTGTTCCAGATGGCCAGGTTGATTGTTTATTGATTAGGTGAAATGAAATTTTCTGTGAAGCTTTATTTCTAAATATTGATTGGAAGTTTATGTCAATAATAATATATGTACCTGTACAAGAGTAAGATGCAACACCTTTATTTGTGGGGAAAAAAAGAGGGATCAGATCCTTTTGTCTTATCACATGTGTGAAAAGATTTTTTAAATGTACAAGTATTAACTTTTAAAAACATACATTGAAAGACATGGAAATACCGCCTTAAATGATTTTTCCTCTTCAGGTTTATTAATTACAAGAAATAATAGATATAGTTATAACATACAATGTATGTTTTTCTTATGATTTCCTAATAAATATAGGGAACTGGTAGAAAAAAAATCACTTCTCTTTCTTTCTCTTTTGTTCTCTCACTCTCTCCTCCACAGGAAAAATACTTTGAATGAATAATGTAAGGAATCTGTCCATTTAGTAGAATGATACGTTTTTATAAATCTCCCACCCAGTAGTGAACAGTTTACAGTGTAGGAAAAGTTCTCATTTTTACCTGAAGTTACTGTGAAAAATTTCTTAAGAAACTGCAGCATTTCTGCTTACCTAATGCAGCTCCATTTCTACAACTAGTTTGAAGAAGATACCAAAATTCATATCTGAAAATAGGTAAATAATAGTTTTCCTATTCCTGAAATGTGTGCATAACTCAAACTCAATTTTAGCTGAGGGACAAAAACGGAATTCAGAGTTCACAGTGAGTTTGCTTCATGAATGCAGCAGCATTTTGGCATTTTCAACTGTATGCTCAATTTCCTACTTTTAAAATATCCCAAAATTCATCAAGCATTAAGCCCCGCTGGGTAGTGACAAAATGTGCATCCAGCAATGCCCACAGAGTGGCCAAGTCTTTTCCTTAGGGATATTCCTAATTAAATCTGGTTGGTGCCTGCAAGTGGCTTAAATTGTTCTATACAAAGAGTACCATGAATTCTGAATCTCCATAGGGGTGAAAGAAAATGTGGTGTGCTAAAAAGAGGAAAAACTCACTGCAAATAAGGAAAAATGAAGATGTCTTCTGGATTGATCAAGTAAAAAGGGAATTCAAGGATTTCAGGTTTAATCTTCTCTTCCTATTCTGCTTAGAGTTCAGTCTTTTTCTTGATCTCTCCAGCTGAATCATTCTTAAAACTTCAGGATGCATCAGAATTATCTGGGAAACTTGGTCCTACCTGATTAATATACACGATTAAAATCCTATACAGGATGGAAACAGATGTGAAAGTTGGAACAAAACTAATAATGCTTTCTATTTATTGATTGTCCCTAACAAGAACAGACACCCAATGGTTTCGTGCACTAAATAAACATTAAGCAACACAAAGGCCTACTTAGGTTTCTGCTTCAGCTGAAAGATGACACAGTCCACACAGCTGATTGCTGTGTTACTGTGAATAGGAAACACTGACACACACTTCAGGTGTTCCGATGGCCAGGTAAAAAATAAAAATGCAGGTTTTCAGGGCTTCCACCACATGAACTGAAACCAGAATAAATCCTGGGAATCTGTTTTATACTAAGAGCTTCAGAAATGATGGTACATGGTACGGGTTGAGCGTGATAAATGGCAGTGAAAAACTCCTAACCAATAACATAAAAGCTTAAAGTGAAAAATACAAAAAAATACTCAGTGAAGAATTAGCACAGTGCAATCCTAGATACCCTCATGGCATAATTCTGTACTTTTGATAGCATTAGTAACCATAAGAAGGTTTTAACCCCTTCTGTCTGTGGACAACACCAGGTATTTAAGAAAAATGCCAATTCTTAGGCCTGCCTTTCCTCCAGAGATATTATTCCATACATTTGACCTGGAATCCAAGAATGTTGAAACCACCCCCGAGGAAATTTTATAAAATTGATTAAGGTAATAAAATAAAATCCAACTAGTCTACTAGTCTTGTAGCACAATAGCATCAATCGTGAAGCCAGCTTGCCCTTTGGCCCACTTCCTTGTATCTGATCACTGCTTACTACCCTAGGATAATGTAGCCCTTGTCACAAGACTCTTTGTTTATTTTCTGTTCTATAGATAAATTATAAAACATTGTGAGATGACAAACTTTCCATTTGAGTTTTTCCTTTAGTTCTGCATACTGATAAAACTATTAATGCCGGCTGGTCTGAAGAGCCCAGCAAGGAGTTGACTCATGGAAGAATGCAGTTTTCACATCCTGATGATTTCATCCTCCTTACCCTGTCCAATTGGTGATTTGTTTTCTAGCCCGTTGCTCTCCATGAGCCCCTTAAAAACCTTTGCCCTGAACCCCTAGAGAAGACAGATTTGAAGCTTGAGGATTCCTCACATCTTGTGATTATTAAACTGTTTCTCTGTTGCAAACCCCACTGTCTCAGTGTATTGGTATGTTGCTGTGCATTGGGCATATGAACCTGGCAGTACTGTAACTGTGTCTACTGTTAGCTCAACCCCATATAATTCTGCTGTGGGTGGTTTATGGAGTACACTTGGCAACGTTCTGCCTAAGGAATGCTATTAACACAATATGGACACCAAATATGAGATTATAATAGTTTATGTATTCAATGATTAGACACCCCTCCTTAACACCAGAGGAAGGGGCTCTTTTCCTGAAAATCTTTTACGCCATCACAAATTAATTGGGAAGAAAAGAATCCACAGTGTGCTGTGAACTACATAGAGTTTTTTTATTTTATTTTCTGTTTTTCCACATCATACATGAACATTTGTTCTTTCCATTAAGCGCCTCTCCACCTAGCAAAAAAAGAATTTAAATAATTCCATAATTTTTAAAAAATAAAAAACAAAAATGCTTTGCTCATGAATTTAAATAGTCCTGTGTTATCTCTGTCTCCAGGGATCAAATAGTGTCATCAGGACTCAGTTTCTCCCCATTCCCTCTTTAGTTTCTGCATGCTAACTTCTTCTTCTGATATTAGGCTCTTCACTTTCATGACAAATGTGGTTGTAGGAGCTCCATTCTCATAGACCCTTGGGTTCAAATCCAGTAGAAACAACTAGAATCTTGTCAGCTAGTTCCTGCAAAATCTTGAGTGTTACTCTCATTGGACAAGTTTAGATCATGTGGTTGAAGGAAAGTGATACAAAGATTGGCTTAGCCTTGGCCTACGTGTTTTGAGGGGAATGACACTCCCCCCAAGGTGATACGTATCGAGAGAGGATAAGAGGTGCATCCAATAAGTTGATTCAATTGGTTGCAATTGGCTGTTATTGCCAGAGGGAGGAGGGATGGATCGGGAGAGACATCCCCAGGAAATATCCACTATAATACTGTGTGTGCACAGAAGCAAGTTGACACAATATGCAGGGTTTGTGCCTGCAAAGTTGCCAGGGAACTTGATTTGAAAGAGACAATTTAATATTTTGAACTTTCGTGCTAGCAAACACAGTAAGAGAAGTACTAGAGATAACAGAATTTGGAGTTTTTAATTAAGCTAGCTTAAGTATTATCTTGTTGGGATATTTGGTTTGTACTTGATCTTGCAGCCACTTCCCTAGCATATGCTGTGAGGAATCTTGTGTTGTCTCAGTAGATATACACGTAACCCTTTCCTAGGGGTTCTTAACCTTATTTTGTGCTAGAGACCCCTTTGGCTGTCTAGAGAAGCCTATGGACTCCTTATCAGAAAAATGTTTTAAAAGCATGAAATAAAAAAACATAGGATTATAGAGAAAACAATTATATTAAAATAGTTACCATTATAAACAAATGTGTGATATAAGAAGTGAAAGCTGTTTTAGTAATACACTACATTGGTTAGTAAAAATAAATATTTTTTTTTCCTTTTTGCTATCTCAGTTCATAGACCCACTGTATTTCCCGGAGTGTCTATGGACTCCACATTAAGAATTCCTATCACATAGATGCTGGTAGCCTCTTAGCAAAGATAACCATGTAACTCCCCAGTTGAAAGCTTTCCAGTTGTTCACAACTTCCCTCCAGATAAAGTCTAAAATCCTTAGCATGACAAACAGGCTCTATTACCACCCAAACAGACTCAGTCTCTCAAGTTCCCCCACCTTGTACTGTAAGCTCAAACCACGGACAGGGGACATACTGTTTCAGAAATGAGCAGCATTTTTTCATGTCTAGGCATTAACACACAGTGGGCACCTGCCTGAACAAGCTCTACCTCTCTCTTCACTATTTTATCTGGCAGAATCTTCCTCATCCCCTAGGATTCAGGGGATGAGGAAGTTATAATAGTTTATGTATTCAATGATTAGACACCCCTCCTTAACACCAGAGGAAGGGGCTCTTTTCCTGAAAATCTTTTATGCCATCACAAATTAATGTCTTAATTCTGTCTTAATTCCATTTAAGACAGAGATGGCACTCCTGTGTAGCACTTACATTCTGTACACGTTAATAAACCAGAGAATCAGTAAGAGCAAAACATCAGGAAAGGTCTCACATGTAATAGAACATTTACCTTCTTAGCTACTCCTAGTAATGACCAGTTGTCAAGCAAAGGTCTCCTCTACATAGTAAGTGCCCATATAATTAAAAAGGTTTCAAAACATTTTTCAATTCTTGTGTCAAATGCTGGTGTGAAAATAATTGTAGTCTTCTATTTAATAATGTGTAAGTTGAGATTGAAACAGATTATTGAGCCAGAGAAGAGTGAACTTTCTGTGCATTTGTGTTTATTTTAAATTGCATCAACAACTGGACAATAAGGCTAACTCTTTATAGCTATGTATAATTTATGATATTCTAGGTACAGTTTTCAGCATGTTTTGAATATCATCTCATTTTATCCTCATAGCAACTGTATAAGATAGCTATTATTATTATCCTTGTTTTGAGGAAACATGGTTTGAGAAGTTGAAAAACTTGCCTAAGGCCACATAGCTGGTAAGGAATTTGAGTCCAGGAGGTAAGGGGTCAGAGCCCTCATTCTTAACGACTGTGGCATAATCTAATGTTGAGTCTTATCAACAAACTCCCATTTCACCTATGCATATAATGGAAATGTGTATGTATGCATACTCATACATATGTATACATACATAGTTTTTGCATAAACTGTCCTTATCATGTTTTTCTGTTTAAACATCCTGACAGCTGTGTATATTTCATGTTAACAAGTCTGTATCTCCAGAAATTGGTAACATTTTAGCCAGGAATAGATATAGAAGTTAATGTTCTAGTTGTGTGTGAGCCATTCCCCCTCTTTTTTTTTTTTTTTACCTGTACTGATTCTCCACCTTACCAATTTTTGCCAGAATGTCTTGAACCAGCGCTAGAGTAATAGTTATCATGGAATATGGAGATAACAGTCCTGCATTGAAATCTTAACTGTTTCCTGAACCTTAGGAACTAACCTAATTACCTTACACCTCAAGCTCCTCATGAGTAAAAATGGGCAGCATGAACCCTGAGAAAACATAAAACTAAAAGAAAAAAATGTAGCCATATTTTGAGTTTTTTACTTCCATTTCTATTTGATAAAATTTAGGAACTTGAAGTATGAGTTTTCTTTAAGGCAAAATGCATTCTGTCTCTTGCAGTCCTTTACATAATGGCCACTTTTCTATACTCTTAGAAAAGCAGAGGTTTATATATGAATTTATTTCCCGGGCTTTATTTTTTATTTATTTATTTTTTTACTTTTATTTTAGTCTCCACGTTACGTGTAAAGGTTTGTTACATAGGTACACTGGTATCATGAGGGTTTGTTGTATAGATTATTTCATCACCCAGGTATTAAAACTACTATCCAATAGTTATCTTTTTTGCTCTTCAGCCTCCTCTCATCCTCCACCCTCAAATAGATTCTAGTTTCCTTCTTTGTGTTCATAAGTTCTCCATTCAGCTCCCACTTATAAGTGAGAACATTTGTTATTTGGTTTTCTGTTCCTGTGTTAGTTTGCTAAGGATAGTAGCCCCCAGATTCATCCATGTTCCTGTGAAAGACATGATCTCATCTTTTTTATGGCTGCATAGTATTCCATGGTGTGTATATACCACATTTTCTTAATCCAATCCATCACTGATGGGCATTTAAGTTCATTCTATGTCTTTGTTATTATGAATAGTGCAGCCATGAAAAGTCGTGTGGATGTGTTTTTGTTGCTGTTTTGTTGTTTTGTTTTGTTTTGTGTGTTTGTTTGTTTGTTTGTTTTGAGATGGAGTCTTGTTGGGTTCAAGTGCAGTGGCACAATCTCTGCTCACTGCAACTTCTGCCTCCCAGGCTCAAGTGATTCTCCTGTCTCAGCCTCCCAAGTAGCTGGGATTATAGTTGTGCCCCACCACACCCAGCTACTTTTTGTATTTTTATTAGAAACACGATTTCACCATGTTGGCCAAGCTGGTCTTGAATTCCTGACCTCAAGTGATCTGCCCAACATGGCCTCCCAAAGCGCTGGGATTATAGGCATGAGCCACCATGCCTGACCTTCGTGTGTCTTTATAATAGAATGATTTATACTCCTCTGGGTTTAGACCCAGTAATGGGATTGCTCCTAGGCTTTATTATTCTATTCCCCTTTGTGATTCTTGTCACATCTCAATATCACCTATTCAGAATACTGTTAATTATTCTTTACTTCTAAATTGATTTGCTTTTTATTTATATAATTAATTTAAAGGAAAACATTAGAATATCTATAAACCCACTGGGTCAATATTTTTTCCTTTATCATATTAAGATAAATAAAATGCCAGATAAAAGCATTGGAAATGAGCGTTTAAATTATAACATCTCACATACCAGTAGGGGTGCACATACCTCTTTTTGGGAAATGTTGGCCTGAGCTTGTCACCCAAAACAGACCACTGTCGAATCTCTGCTATCTAAAGCGACTGGTATGAACAGGGGCCTGCTCACTCCCTGGAGTTTACTGTTGACTTCTCCAGTCCAATGCACACGGCTTACACATGCAGCTTGGACCCATGGCCTCACATATGCACATGCATCCGTCTTTGTTATTGTCAGATACTAAGGACAAAGCCAGCCCTTGGCAAAACTACACAATAAAACAGCTGCGTAGCTTAGCATCGCTTTACCTCTTCCTTCTATGTTTTTCTTACCTCTTCTGAATGGTAGCTGCCACTATGCTCCACTTCCCAGGCCTCATGGAATGCCCAGTTATGGCTTGTCCTCTACAGGCAGAAACTCTTCTGGAAGAGATCATTTTCTTCCATCTATATTCACTATCTCTGTTCTGCCTCAAAACCTCAGAACATAGCTTTCCTGGGTAATAGTCTCTCAGCTACACGGTTGGTGACTCTCTGCTCTAATATACTGATTCTCAATAAGTTTTCTAATTGATAATAATGTGGCCAAATTTCTTAGCCTCAGCTAGAGAGGACTTTGAATTACAATGGTGAATGGCCTTGAATCATTCTTTTATTCTATAATGATTATCTGAGGGAGAAGTTTAATATTCTTACAGGGCAGATTTTTCTCGGATAGAGAAACCTCCAACATCATCCTTCCGGTCATATCACATATAGCCTAGAAATTCTAAATCTTGTGTCATTGAAGTCCCATTAATCTTTCTGTGAAAGAATCTGGGACTTTCGAAGAAATTAACAAGAAAAAAATTCCCTGAAATATTTTTAAGTACCTGTTAGAGTTCTCACTTTTGGTACATTTTACAAATATGAAGCAGAAGTGCAATAGCTGGAAGTAAATTATCTTATATATTCATAATCATTTCTAATGAAAACCTACTGTCTGGCCCAGACTTTTTGTTTTTCTTTCTTTTTTTTTTTTTTTTTTTTGAGACAAAGTCTCACTCTGTCACCCAGGCTGGAGTGTAATGGTGCAATCTCTGATCACTGCAATCTCTGCCTCCCAGGTTCAAGAGATTCTCATGCTTCACCCTCCCGAGTAGCTGAAATTACAGGTGCGTACCACCACACCCTGCTAATTTTTGTATTTTTACTAGAGGCAGGGTTTCACCATGTTGGCCAGGCTGGTCTTGAACTTCTGACTTCAGGTGATCCACCCGCCTCAGCCTCCCAAACCGTTGGGATTACAGGCGTGAGCCACTGCGCCGGGCTAGCCCACACTTTTTTTTGCCTCCTATCTACAGCAACTTGTATCCAGTGGAGAAGCACCAATGGCCATGTAGAGGTAAACTTACAGTGACATAAAGGAAGCTGAGCTGAGTTGCAGGAACTCTCACTTGCCTGGGCCCCTTGCAAGATTCTGGGAGGAGTCCAGCAGTGTGCTCACAATGTGTTCACCACAATGTGTTTTTGTAAAACTTGCAAAAATCATTTTGACTTTAGTTATTTAAGACCACTATCATACCACTGTAACTTGCCCTCCATCATATTTCCTCTCCTGACTGAATGACTTCAGAGTGTCCATGATTGAGTGGGATCTGCTAAAGGAGATTAAGTTTGGGGTACACTTAGTTTGGGTTTATGTGGCTCAAAGTCACTTCCAAGCATCTGATAAAGTTGTGAAGTTAGCCATCCTGGTTTAAGAATGGCTTCCATGGGGTCCCTACTGGCAATTTTTCTGACATCTTGACTGAAAGGTGCGGGGTAAGATTTACGTCAAAGTATTAATTGTATATTATGTTTTTTTCCTCTGAATTATGTGATATTTGTGTCATTTGCCAGTTTTTTGATATGCATAATTTGTTGTGATTTTGTTTCTCATTCCAAATAAAACTCTTCTCTTATATCTATCTAGTTTTGTATTAGTAATTTTGTATTTTTCTTTTCTTACTGAGAAGGTCCAAATTGTATAAGCTTCAAGCCCTAAAATTCTACCTTCGGGCAATAACTGTCACTTCTCTGGCAAGTGGGACTGCTAAGGCCATTTCAGCAGACTGTTCCTGATGAGACAAATTCTGCAACTGTATTTGGTTTCAGAAATTTCATTTTTGGAATATAAATTGCTTTGTTGTAATGTGGCAATTAATTAGTGGAAATACCCCATGTTATTCATCACTTCTGCCACCACCCACTTCAGCAAGAATATGTACCACAGTGAAGGCTATTCGTTTATTATTGTTTTATCCAATAAGTTTCACTGTAGGTTGTTTCCTTTATCCTTGGGGCACTCCTCCCAAACTAGTCCCCTTGATATTCACTCTCCATCTTCTCTGCCTTGGAACAATTTCTCAAAGATTTAATTAGCTTTTGCATCAGTGAAGCAGTTCTTTGCTTTGGTGCCTCTGTTTGTAAACAAAAATGTCTTTTGTCTTTGGCTACCTAGAGAATTTTCTACACAAAATCCATTTTCTCATCCAGTCTATTATTGTAGAGTTCAGATTGTTGAGTTCAGATTTATGCATACCTGTATTTTTTGCTCATAGCTGCCTTACCTCTGGGTCTAAGACTCAGAGACAAATATGGCCTCTTCCTTTTCAGTATTGGATTCATTGTGGGTCAAAATACCCAAAATACTTCTCCACATTTCATCTCCAGCTTTCAATACATGGCAAATTCTGTATTTGAGGCATCCTTAAATAAAGTGGTGCATGTTCTTCAAACCTTCAGGATGATTTAAATGCAGTTATAAAATCCACATTTTACAAAGCAATGTTTGTTCACATTTCATATTGCCAAAGTGCTATACTCTTATTTTTATAAACATTAGGTGCTTTATTCCATTATGCTGATAGACCTATCTTTCTTCATGTCTCTTAAAATGTATCCATCTCTTACTCTCCATCCCAGTGCTTATAAACAATTGCTAGAGTAGATATAATCCAACAATCTTTTATATTTGCCTCTCAAATAAATCTCAATAGATCAATTTTTAATGAAAATAGAATGTTTAGTTTAGCTCGAGTGTAATATAAACTTCCTTTCATTTTAAAATTTATTATTGAAAATAATTTTAAAATACATTTGTCTATTTCATTGTGTTATCATAACATATTTGACATGACTTAATTAAATCTTATTTAGTGTTTGAGGATTTTATTGTGGATAAGGTTATTATTCTGATCAATTCTAATTGTACAACATTTACAGAAACTGTGAATGTCAGCTGGACAGGGTCCAGGGTCAAATAACTCCAGAACTGACTTGGAAAGTTAAAAAAAGACATGAGGAAAACATGTTCCTTATTTTAGTTTTCCTCCCCAGTAAATTACATAGATTTAAGAAAAGAATATTGTGAATTATTAAAAGAGAAGGTCCCAATTAGAATTTTGTTTCTTATGTACCAGTTTTCAATATGTTAGATTTACTGTCTAAATTACTTTGAGCCCAATATTGATTTGAGTTTGCATTCTATTAGAACACAGTGGTAATAAAAGGGAAAAGCAACTGGAAATATTCTGGTTGGTCTTCAGTAGAACAGTACTAATACCTGAGCTCTCAGCTACTAAGCTGCCCTATTTCCCCAAATGAAAGAGCTATGAAATAATAAATATAGCACCCTACATGTACTTTCCTGTTTATGAAGCACATTTACATTCATTGTTTAATTTTATTTCCACAATGACCCAGTGAAAGAAGGAGAGATGGTGTTATATTCCCTTTCCACAGAAGATAAAACTGATGCCCTGGGAAATTGATTGATACATGGAAAAAATAATTACAGGTCCACCTTGTTTCATTGCCTTTCTTTTTACTGCACTTCACAGATACTGTATTTTTTAGAAACTGAAGGTCTGTGGCAACCCTGCTTTGAGCAAGTCTATAAGCACCCATTTTGTGTCTCTTTGTCACATTTTTGTAATTCTCACACTAGTTTAAAACTCACCATTATAATTATATCTTCCATGGTGATCTTCAATCAGTGATCCTTGGTGTTACTATTGTAATTGTTTTGGGGGGCCATGAACTACACCCACATAAGAAAGAGAGTGTAATCAATACATGTGTTTGCTCTGCTTGCTCCGCCCGTTTCCCATCTCTTCCCTTGTCTTGGGTCTTCCTCTTACCCAAGACTCCATAATATTGAATTTAGGCCAATTTATAACCCTATAGTGGCCACTATGTGTTCAAGTGAAAGGAAGAGTTGTATGTCTCTCCGTTAGAACTGAAAGCTAGAAATGATTAAACTTAGTGAGGAAACGACGTTGAAAGTTAAGATAGGAGGAAAGCTAGGCCTGTTGCACCAAACAGCTACGTTGTGAATGCAAAGGAAAGGTTTTTGAAGGAAATTAGAATTGCTCCCCAGTGAATACACAAATGATAAAAATGCAAGACAGCCTTATTGCTGATTGATATGGAGAAAGTTTTAGTGGTTTGGATAGAAGATCGAACTAGCCACAGCATACCCTTATTAAGCCAAGGATTAATCCATAGCAAAGCCTTGCCTCTCTTCAATTCTATAAAGGCTGAGAGAGGTGAGGCAGCTGCAGAAGAAAAGCCAGCAGAGGTTGGTTTATGATGTTTAAGGAAAGAAGCCATCTCCACAACATGGCAGTGCAAGATGAAGCAGCAAGTGCTCTTGGAGAAGTTATAGCAAGTTTTCCAGAAGATCTAGCTAAGATCATTGAGGAAGGTGGCCACACTAAACAACAAATTTTCAGTGTGGGTGAAATAAGCTTCTATTGAAAGAAGATGCCATCTAAAACTTTCATAACTAGAGAGAAGAAGTCAATACCTGGCTTCAAAGCTTCAGTGGATAGACTGACTCTTGTCAGGGGCTTATGCCCTGATTTTAAATTAAAGCCAATGTTAATTTACCATTCTGAAAATCTTGGGACCCTTGAGAATTATGCTAAATCTATCCTGGAACCCTTAAGAAGTATAGTAAATCTATCCTGCCTGTGCCCTTTGAATGGAATAACAGGTCAGCCATGGCGGCTCATGCCTGTAATCCCAGCACTTTGGGAGTCTGAGGCAGGTGGTTCACTTGAAGTCAGGAGTTCCAGACCAGCCTGGCCAACATAGTGAAAATTTGTCTCTACTAAAAATACAAAAATTATACTTCTCTGATGATGGGTGCACCAAAATCTCATAAATCACCACTAAAGAACTTATTCATGTAACCAAATACTGTCTGTACTGAAATAACTTATGGAAAAGTAAAATAAAATTTAAAAATTAAAAAAAATTAACCAGGCATGGTGGTGGGCAACTGTGGTCCCAGCTATTCAGGGGCTGAGGCAGGAGAATTGCTTGAACCCAGGAGGCAGAGGCTGCAGTGAGTCAAGATCACACCACTGCATTCCAGCTTGGATGATAGAATGAGACTCCATATCAAAAATGAATAAAAAATAAAAATTAAAAAAATGGAATCACAAAGCCTGGATGACAGCATGTCTGTTTACAGTATAGTTTGCTGAATATTTTAAACCTACTGTTGAGAACTACTGCTCAGAAAAAAGATTTCTTTTAAAATATTACTGCTTATTGACAATACATTTAGTCACCTAAGTAAAGCTTTGATGAAGATATACAAGTAGATTAATGTTGGTTTTATGCCTGTTAACACAATATCCATTCTGTAGCCCAGGGATCCAAGAGTAATTTCTTTTTTTTTTTTTTCCTTTCTTTTTTTTTCTTATTTTTTATTTTTGAGTTGGGGTCTCACTCTGTCACCCAGGCTAGAGTGCAGTGGTGCAATCTCGGCTCACTGCAAGCTCTGCCCCTCAGGTTCATGCCATTCTCCTGCCCCAGCCTCCCGAGTAGCTGGGACTACAGGTGCCTGCCACCATGCCCAGCTAATTTTTTTCTATTTTTAGTAGAGATGGGATTTCACCATGTTAGGCAGGATGGTCTCGATCTCCTGACCTCGTGATGTGCCCCCCTCGGCCTCTCAAAGTGCTGGCATGAGCCACCGTGCCCAGCCCCAAGAGTCACTTCAACTTTCAAGTCTTACAATTTAAAAACATTTCATAAGTCTGTAGGTGCCATAGATGGTGATTCCAATGATGGATCTGGGCAAAGTAAATGAAAAACCTTCCGAAAAGGATTCACTATTCTAGATGTCATTAAGAATGTTCATGATTCATGAGAAGAGGTCAAAATATCAACATTAGCAGGACTTTTGGAAGAAGGTGATTCCAACCATCATGGATGACTTTGAGAGATTCAAGACTTCAGTGGAGGAAACTTCAAATGTGGTGGAAAGAGCAAGAGAAGTAGAATTAGAAGTGGAGCCTGAATATGTGGCTAAATTTCTTCAATCTCTTAATCAAAGTTTAATGGATGAGTTTAATTGCTTCTTATGGATGAGCAAATAAAGTGGTTTTTTGAGATGAAATCTACTTCTGGAGAAGATGGTGTGAACATTGTTGACATGACAACAAAGGATTTAGAATATTACTTAAATTTAGTTGATAAAGCAGTAGCAGGATTTAAAAGGATTGACTTCAAATATGAAAGAAGTTCTCTGGCTATCAAACAGCATCATATGCTACAGAGAAATCTTCAGTGAAATTAAGAGTCAATCAATGCTGCAAACTTTATTGTTGTCTTATTTTAATAAGTTGCCACAGCCACTCCAGCCTTCAGCAACCACCACCCTGATCAGTCAGCAGCTATCAACATTGAAGCAAGACCCTGCATCAGTAAAAAGATTACAACTCACTGAAGGTTCATATAATCATTAGCCTTTTTAAGCAATATAGTATTTTTAAATTAACGTATGTACTTTTTTAAAACAAAATGCTATTACATACTTAATAGGCAACAGTATAGCATAAACGTAACTTTTATACATGGTGGGAAACCAAAAATTCATGTGACTCGGTTTATTTTGATATTTGCTTTATTGTGGTGGTCTGGAGCTGAATCCACGATATCTGAGAAATATGCCTGCATTCCCAAAGGTAAACTTATTTATTGTTAAATGCAGTACATTGTATATAATTCAAAGTTATAAAAATGTATAAGATGAAAAGTGAATCTCTGTCTCTTGTCTTGCATCCATCTGGATTATTTTCTCCAGAGTCAACTGTTATTGCTGAGGTCTTGTTTATCTTTCCAGAGATGTGGAATAGCCCTTGGGCTAAATAAAGTTTCGTGGAACACAGCCACACCCATCCATTTATGTATTGTGTATGTCTGCTTATTTTCTACAACAACAGAGTAGTTGCAACAGAAACCATCTGCTTCACAAAGTCCAAAATATTTGTCATTTGTTCTTTTACAGAAAAAGCTCACCAAAATCTGGTCGAAACAATCAAATGCATATATAGGGGTGTGTGTGTGTATATATATATATATATACACACATGTATATATATACACATATATCCATTTTTTACTGATTTTATAAAACTAAATATACTGTTTTAAACCTTGATTTTTTAAACATTAACAATAATCTGGCAATCACCTCAAATCAGTATACATAAATCTGCCTTACCCTTTGCAACTATCTACTGGGTTCTAGCACTTTACATAATTGCTTTAGTTGAGTTCTCACAAGATCTTATTTTAAAATGCAAATAGTGAAGCTCAGAATTAAGTGACTTACATTTAACTCTCCAGTAGTAAGAGGTTGAGACCTTATGCCTGTCACTCCAAGACTTGAATATTAGTCGTGGGCAATCTGTATGTTCTTTGCTGAAGACTGACTGAATTAGAGAATAATGTCATGTTCATTTGTGGACCCCTGTCCACGCAGAGGTGAATGTTTCTTGTGAGTAGGCCGTTGACTTGCTTTGCTGGGAAAGTGGCTAAATCCTGAGGGTTATGCATTTTAAACATGCTCAGCCAGTCCATATTGGCCTTTTTAGCTTTGACCTCTGGATTAGTAGTTCTCACACTGTTCATCACATCCGCTGGATAATTCAACAAGTCTGCAAAGTAGCTACAAACTCTTTTGACCACTCAGAGTGAATCATGATGTGGATATGGATCCTATTATGACAATTACATGGAATCAATTACCTCTTCTTAGACACTCAAATTCTTAATAAAGTAAAAATTAGGTGTTGTTAAAATTACCTTTGAAAATCTGCCATGTTTCTCATAGAGGTTACAGGCATATTGTTTCTCAGTAGGCCCAACGCAGTCAGTTTTTCCTCCAGTGCTATTCTGATGGTTGAGGAATAGACAAAGATGTTAGCAGGTGTTTAGGAAAAATGTTGTATATAAGTACTTAATCTTGTTCATTAGAATCATTGCCTGTGTGGCCAGATGCTCACACTATGAGAAGCTGTTGGCAACTGAGAAGAGTGAGAAAAGAGCATCTTCACTTCTTCTATCTCATGATCATTTCAGGACATGATTTACTGAGTGGGAAGAGTGAGAAGAATTGCAAATTCTAACCAAATTATTTTTTCCTTTAATTTCTCATGCTTCAAATTCTTCAATTTGTCTAAATTAAATGTCTTAACAACTCTTTAAATTTTTTTTTCATATTTGAAACTTTTCCCATTATATGTTTTTGCAGCCAATAAATACTAAAAGTTCACCTACTAATATTGAGGGATTTACAGAAGACTTTTCCACACTAAATGCCACTTGTCACGGACTGTTTCAAATGGCCTGATCTTTTCCAAGGAATTCTGACCATTTTCTAGCTTCCCCAAACCAGACAGACTGTGCCCTCTTTTAGGCGTAAATAAAACACAAGACATCAAAATTTATGAAACCTCTCCTTAGTGCCTAGGGAATACAGACATCAAATGATATATAAATGAAAGTTTTTGAGATCATCATTTAACTATTAATAATATAATCTGGTATTTGACAGTCAAGAAAAGCAAATGTTATTTAAGGGCCAAGGTAATGCCATTCTAATGAAATTCCAGACAAAAATTATGCCACTATAAGCAATGCTTGTAATCATTTGGTTTGGGCAAATGATTATAATATTCTCCATAGCCCATGATTGAGGACTTGCTTAAAATAATATCTCTTGTCCACTAGTACATATGAGTAACAGGCTGTATTTCATTATAATGAAAAGAGGTTAACATATGAGAGTCTTTGCAAGAGTTTCTAAACTCTCTCAGACACATCTTTTCCTAATCAAAGTGAGTGGAGTTGGAAGAATCTGTTTTCTTGTAAAAATAGTAATTTTCCTATAAAGTACTTGGGAGATCAATGATGGATAATAAGTCCAAATTATTAGGAAATATGATGCTATCAATTTTCTTAAAAATGGGACTTGAAAATACCATTCCGCCTTGTGTACCATTAATTTTAAAAACTTGTTAAAGGTGGAAAAACATTTCTTCAGTATTTTGCTGTCATGCATTTTGTGTGATCCTTATCATCAAAGAAAAGAAAGGGGAACTAGGCAACTATGTTATCGCTTGTATTGTGTTGATTTTTCAGTTAGTGTTAAAAAAGAAGCCTGCAGCATCACAACATATACCTGCAGAAAGCTTTATGTGTAAGATAGTTTGGTTTCATAGTAGAACCTAAGAAACAGAATGCATTTCCAAAGAGAAAAAATATGTAATTCTTTATGGAAGAACCCTACTAAATCATATATGCTGTTATCAACCTTCAGGTTTTCAGTTTTGGCTGTAAATCACTTGGAGCTTATACAATAAATTTCCTAAGTCAATATCAAGACATTCAAATTCAGAGTCACAAGATTGAGAATTTCATGATAATGTCTGCCACCACAATTCTATAAGAATTTCATTTTTATTTAAAATTAGTCTCGATGAACAAACCTGAAAGGATCATAGATAATTTCCTTTGAGCTCCATAAGTACACTTTGCAGACAAATCCACAGACAAATCACTAGATCAACTCTCAAGAAAGTTGGGTACCTGTTTTTGCCATGAACATAGCAGAAACTGTACCTGCCAAATAGGCCTGCCCGCCCCTACATTTCTTGGTCTTCCTTGGAATGAGGCTAGGGTCACATCATTAGTTCCAGCCAATGGATAATGCCCAGAAAAGATGTGTCAATTGGGGACCAAGAGAGTTAAGAGAATGTACCTCCTCCCCATGTCTCTTTTTCTGCCTTTGCAGCCTTACAAGCCATGGTAACATGGCTCTAAAATGGAAGAGGGATACCCAACCCACTAGATTTTATGTCTGAGAGAAAAGGACCCAGGAGCCACTACGGTTTTGAAGATTTGTCTGATATGACAGCTAATATGAATTATCCACGGATACAGTTAACAAATAGTTCATCTTATTTTTTATTGAACTTTTATATTAGGGTAAACAATATTTGCTCATCTCAAAAATAAAATAATTCTTGTAAAAATATCTTGTAACACCTAATATTTGTAAATTGCCCAGGCCAACGATGTATGTTGGAAAAAGTTGTTTTAAACTGTCATAAAAAAATTCATCTGCTCAAATGTAATGTCACAAAGAAATATTGCATTTTCACTAAGATTTTGATCCTCACTCTGGATCCAGCAACAATTTAAGGCCTTCACAACTTACCCAGTTTTCAGTGAAAGATGAGGCAGGGAACTGTTTATTAAAGGGTTCAATGATCTCCTCAAAGAGCTTGCAAAAATTAGCAAAGAGATGCCCATAATGGAAAATGTTTTGTTACAAATCAGCGTGTGATTGAGCTAATAGCTGTGAAGAAGTCATTCAGTGCTTGAAAAAGTTTCAGTTGCGGAGTCAGACTTAGACTTGAATTCTGATTTTAACATCTAATAGCTCTGTGACCTTCGGCAAGCTACTTTACTATTAAATCTCAGTTTCCTCAACTACAAAATGGGAACACTGGTAACAGCCATTCTCACAGCTAGTTAATGAGTTTAGCCATTGGTACAGAGCAAATACAAAGTGAAAGCCAACAAACACAAACACATCAATAATACCTGTATTAACACTTCAGGACAAGAACAGGTGCATGAGTTCAAATAATTAATTTAGTTATTCTACAATATGTATTGAGCACTCACTACACTTAAGCCTTGTGATGTTTTCTATGGGCAAAACACAGTTGTCTCAGTGTGGCAAGGATGATGGCTAGGATCCACCCAAAATTCATGCTTCCACTTCAGTTCTACAAAGTTGTTGCTAAAAGGCTTCTGTACAGCATGGAATTAAACATCTTAACTTCCTTTGCATCTCTGTGTGTCCATGTGACTAGTTCTTGACAGTGGACTAGCAGAGAAACTGTGACTTCTGGGCTGGGGCTTTTGTGAAGCAGGTGTACTTTCTCCACTCTTTCTTTCCTGTACAGTAGCTGGTTGCAAAGGATTCCCAGGCCATAGGAAATGATGGAACTATATGATGGACAAAGGCTGAGTCCTTGAAGAACAGACTGAGAAGGAAAACTTCCCACATGGGACTATTCAGTGAACAAAAAATACACACTGACTGTTTTAAACTATTGACATGCAGGAGTTAATTTGTTGTGATAGACTGTGCTACGCTAACTAATATCATCAACTAGGGCTTTGCCCTAAGTGACATTAGAGTTTATAAGAAACTACTTATTTCAGTAGATTGCCTTATTATTGTTAGCTGATAGGGATGTCTGAGCAGGAAAAGCTTTGGGAAATTGAGAACTTATCAATTTTAAGGACAGTTCCTACTTCCTTTTTCTGTGACGTGCCTTATTTCCCCCTTGATGATACAGACCTGGACTGGGATGAAAATATCAATTCCTTGTCTTTCAGTTTTGTTTCTTCTCCTGTTACTCACTCCTCTACTGGTGAAACTCAAGACTGACTTTAGGAATTTTTCACCACACTATAATGGAACTGTTTGCCACCCTTTCTGTGTTCACTCTCCCATGCTGGTGTGTGGTGGAAAAAAACTGATTCAAGATTTAAATAAGAAGTTAAACAGAAGAATAGAATGTAACCAGAGAGTCAAGATTTCTGTAGTTTATAAATATAAAATGATGTCAAATTAACTTTTAATGCCCACGCTGGAATGACTCAAGCCCTATCTTTAAATGGCCCTTGCAAAATATTTTTTATGTTTTGGTTTTAACTGATCCAACAAAAATGCCTTAAAAATGTAAATATCATTTTCAGGAAATACCTGGCATTTGCTTTCAGGCAGCTATGAACGCTCAGTATTGGTCCAAACTCTCATCTTTGTGGCTTGGCTGTAATGTCTCCTACAATTTGCCTCCATGACTTTTACATGACTTTTATTAACAGTCAAGTGGCATACAAAAATAAGCATTTATTTCTCATGAATCAATATGGTTCAGCTAATCTAGGCCAGGCTCAGCTGGGTGAATCTTCTAATTTTGGCTTGGCTCACTCAGGCATGTGGAGTTGGCAGGGTCAGCTGCATTAGACTGGGGTTGGATGGGAACGCTCAGCATTGCTCCACATGTCACTCATCTTTCTCCTGAGAGCAATGGGCCAGCGCAGGAATATCCTTCTCTTGACAATGGCAGAAGGACAAGAACATAACCCAATCTGGTAAATAAGTTTTCAAGTTTCTACTTGCATCATGAATGACGGCATCCTGTTGGCCAAAACACATCATATAATCAAATCCAGGTTCTAGGGTAGAACAACGTACTCTTGATGGGAAGGACTGCACAATTACATAGCAATGGCATATATTTCTCTCAGGGTAAAGTATTGATTCTATTAAGGCAATTTACCACAACTATCCCATCATTCCCAACAGAAGACAATTTCTCCATTAAAATCTCCCTTAAACACATACATTTTCCACTGGAAGCTTAGGCTCATTTTTATTAATTTATTAGTAAAAAAATCTATGCCCTTAACCATAAGTTAACTAGTAGGCAGGAAAGCTATTATTTTAAAGGACTTTATTAAAGTTTCAGCCAATAACAAAATTTATATTTCAAAGAGCATATGTAAATGTGTGTTCATGAATTCATTTATTCAACCAATATTTGTAACACTGATAATTTACAAAAAGCCTAAATGCTTTAAGACACAATATTAATAAAATAGTGTTTTTGCCTTTTAAAATAAGTACAAATTGGAAAAAGCCCCCTCCTAAAACCACCATAAAAATAACTCCTAATAGTAGAGAAGTTTAGTAAGGAAATTGGTTTTTTATTAGTTTTGTGCCATTGAATATTGTTCTTATCACATCAACCTAAGTGGGGCACATATTATTAGTTACGTTACTTAATGTTAAGTTGAAATACATTTGTTAGCAATCAGTGATACTGGATATAAATGGGATTTTTCACAGGACTCTGTTAAAATGGGAAAGAGCAATCAACTAGAAAGGTTGAGATGCACTATCTTTGCATGAATGATTGAAATGAGCAAATGAGCACTATGTAGAAAAGGGTAAACATAGCGGACCTGAGACTGCCATCATTAGAAAAACCTGTAAGCAATGTTAGACCTTGGCTGGCATTCGGGAACTGAGATTTCAGAAGGATTCTCACTATTCCTAGAACTGATAAGAATGCCCCATTGTGCCTAAATTGTCTATGCAAACAAATGGTTTATAAGGAATAACTGCTTTCTTTTGGGGAGTCTGGAATGTTGGTACATACTAGACAGACAGTGCCTACCCCCAGTAACCCTGGGCTCTGAGTCCTCATGAGCATCCCTGGCAGACAACATTTTAAGTGTGAAGTCACATCTTTCTGCTCAGGAATTAAACACAACCTGTGTGACTCCATTGGGAGATGACTCTGGGAAGCTTGTGCCTATTGTCCTAAGAACTTCACCCCATGAGTCCTCTCCCTGTGCTGACTATGCATTATGTCCTTTTGCTGTAAAAAATCATGACCATGGGTATGACTATTTGCTGAGTTCTGTGAGTCCTCCTAGTGTACCATTGAACCTGAGAGTATTCTGACTCTTGATAATATTGTGACCTCTGACACAAACACAATCTTCTGCTTTCTATTGTGAACTTTCAGATGTAACATTGGATGGCCAACTCATTCATGCATTCAGCTGAAACTTACTGAGCATCTATTATACAATAGGCACTGTGCTAAAATGTGAGAATAAATCTGAATAAAACCCACATGAAACCTGCCTTCCTGAAGACTGGATTAAGCAGGGGTTAAAATAATAAACTAAGATCAAGCCAAAATTATTTTCAGCACATCCTTCCCCCTCTTTTTTTGGCTAAAGTAGGAAACATGCCAACTAGTTATATAGAATAGTAGATAAAGGAGCCAGTTCTTTTTCTTCTTCTTCTCTCTCTCTTTTTTTTAAGGCTAGTCAAGTGAATCAATAGGAGAAGGGACAAAGAAATATATAATTGGTTGTGATCAATTAATTGTAAACACCACACCAGCCAGGACCCAATTCTTAAAAAAAAAACACACCAAAATTTAGTGCTTGCCTTTCTGTTTTTCCTAAATAATAATTAATAATAATACCTATGAGTGTGAGTGTCATTTTAAAATTCAATAAAGATCTAAAAGTAATTGTTAGGTAAGCATTGTCCAGTTATGTAGGATAATGCTAAAAAATAGTTACTGTATATTTTCATAACCACATTTGCCAAAGTACTCCAAGGACTCTCTTGCAAGAGAAAATAACAGATGCCATCTATGCATTATAGCTGGAAACTCTACTGCTATGAATTCTGATAGCACATTCAAATAATGAATTTGTAAGTGGAAACAAAACAGCACTGACTATTGTAATTGATTTTTTGAGGCAACTTCAACATTTCTTGAAATAATTAGGTCAGATATAACATTTGAAATGTAAACGTGGATTTTAAAAAGAATCAAATGATGAAGTGAAAATGGTAGCATTATTACCCTGTTGGAATGAAGAAAGAATTGCAAAAAACATATTGGAAATTTAAATTGCTTGCCTACTTCTGCAGCTTTATGCAGTTTTTTTATGGGCACAAGTGAGCCTCCAGTTTTTATTTTAAGATGTGCTTAAAACATATGAACCAGATTAAGTTAGCTTCCATCTGCACAAAAGTGGGAAGGTTTCACTGCCTTGTGTGCCGACCAGCAAATATTTTCTCTTCTTATATCAACTTCTGCTGGGAGGTTGAAAAAACTAGATGGAATAGAAAGATGTGCCACCATGATCTAATTTTTTTCAATTACTTTGGGTCTTACTGGAGCATACGTCTTATATTTTATGGTCACCCATTCATCTCCAGTGCTTTGCTGCCTTTGTAATCTCATCATTAACAATATATGAGAAGAGTAGTTCTTCAGATTTAGGCATAACTGTGATTTGTTCTTGGCTGCCAGAACACTGGGGGTGGAATGGCTTTTGTTATGAATCATTTGTGCACATGATTTAATATATGTTTGGGCCATAGCCTGGCTTTGATTTTCAAACATTTGACAGGTTGAGTTCATCTTGCATGAATGCAAGTAAAATGCAATGTGCACTCAGTATTATCTCCCTAAACATGGGTTTTTCAGGCATGTAATAATTTTCATGGCTGTTGTAAATTCACATTTTGAATTAGAGTTTAACCTGTGTTTATTGCCCAAAATCTGAAACAGAAAGAATTGTCAAGAGAGATTCAGAAAACATTGAATTAAGAAGCATTAAAAACATTACATTTTGTGATAAAGAATATGAGTTTGGCATCACAAAGATCTGTGTTCAAAGTACGGATTTTTTATTTGTAAAATGGGGCTAAAAATAAGATCCACTTCCTGAACTTGTTTTCAAGATTAGGTGACAAAATTTTTGACACGTGATAATCTCAGTGACTCAATAAATGTTACCTATAATATACAATATAATTATTTATAGTTTAGCATACATATATAAAAGTGCACAAAATCTAACTGTGCAGCTCAATTCATTTCCAAAAATAAAGCTTCAGTGTAGGTTGCACTAAGATCAAGAAACAGGATATTATTACATGTTTCTTTCAGAAACCAGACCCCACCACCACCAGAAATAGTCATGAATCTGACTTCTAGCATCATAGGTGAGTTTTGCTTATTTTTAAACTTTCCGTATAGGTTCTTTCAGACTTTTTACGGATACTATCATGTTGCCTGCAAAGAATAATGTCTTCTTTCTTTGCCACTGTCTTTTATTCTCCCTCCCTGATTGCACTGGCTTGGACTTCCAGTATAATGTTGACTTGAAATGGGAAGACCAGCCATCTTTGTCTCATTCCCTATTTTGGAGGGGACAATTTTTTTATTTACAGTTCATCATTTTGTATAATCTTTGATTTATCTTTAAAAGATACTATCAGAGGCCAGACGCGGTGGCTCATGCCTGTAATCCCAGCAGTTTGGGAGGCTGAGGTGGGCAGATCACAACCTCAGGAGATCGAGACCATCCTGGCTAACATGGTGAAATCCCGTCTCTGCTAAAAAACATACAAAAAAAAAAAAAAAAATTAGCCAGGCATGGTGGTGGGCGCCTGTAGTCCCAGCTACTCGGGAGGCTGAGGCAGAATGGCGTCAACCCGGGAGGCGGAGCTTGCAGTGAGCCGAGATGGCGCCACTGCACTCCATCCTGGGAGAGAGCGAGACTCTTTCTCAAAAAAAAGAGATGCTATCAGATTAAGAAAATTCTTGTCTATTGAACTTAGGCTAGGGGTTTTTGTTTTGTTTCTAGTAAAGAATGTTGAATTTTATCACAAGTTTTCTATGCATTTAGGGATATGAATTTTTTCCCTTTTTGTGGCTAATGCATCAAATTACATTTTTCTCAAACGTTAACCAACTCTGTATTCACAGAATAAACCTCACTTAATTGTAGGGTGTTATTCTTTTTATATATCCCTAGATTTGATACGGTGTTTTGTTGAGGATTTTACATCTTGTTGATGAGAAAGATTTGTTAAAATTTTGTTTCTTGTAATATCATTGTCAGGTTTTATATCAAAGTTATGCTAATCTTATAAAACAAGGTAAGACATGTTCCTTCTTTATTTTTCTTTTTTTTTTTTTTTTTTTTTTTTTTACACTTCTTTCCTTAAATATTTGGAAGAACTCACTGCCAAAACCATCTAAATGTAGAGTTTCTTGTGATGGATTGGTAATTGGTGGTTTTCAAGAAATGTCTGCTTTTCATCTAAATTGTCAAATTTATCTTTTGTTCTTTATTATTTCCTTCTTTTTGCTTTCTGGGGATTAATTGACTCTTCTTTTGCTAGTTTCTCAAGATGGATGATTAATTCATCGATTCTCAGCCTTTGTTATTTTCTAATATATTCTTTTTAAAGCCACAAATATGCCACTAAGTACTCTATCAGATGTATCATGCAAGATTTGATATACTGGACCTTTGTTATTATTTCATTGAAAAGATTTTCTAAGTTTTTGGTGAGTTCTTGACACATATTTTCATTTAATATGTATTGCTTAATTTCCGAGAAGCTAGGGATATTTCAGTTATTTTTATTAGACTATTTTTAATTAATTATATTATGTTCCAAAAACATAATTTGAGTGATTTAAATCCTATGCAATTTGTTTATTTGAAGACTTGTCATAGACTCATTTTGTGGTAAATGTCCTATGTGGACTCACAAAGAATATTTATTGTCATTATTGGGTGCAGTGTTCAATGAATGTCATTGGGTTAAATTGGTTAAGATTGTTGTTCAGCTCTTCTGTGATGTTACTAATTTTAGTTGTTCTGAGTGGAAACTGATATACTGCCAGTGATTACACCAGTTTTGAATGAAAGTCACTAATCTACAATTTCTCTTATTGATTCTGCTACTTAATTCTGATAAAAATTAAAATCTTCAGAAGCAAGTTGATGCTTAAAGTAATTAATGTTAATAGCAATTAATACTACTTAGAATTCATATTTAGAATATGGCTTTATTTGAAAAGTCATCTGAATTCATTAATTTACCTTTTCTAGAAGATCCTGTCATAAGTCATGACATATTTTCTTCCTGGATACCTAAAGGTTGCTGAAAATGAAATGCTAAATTTTATTTTACAGCTCAATTAGTCAATAGGTAATACTAATGATGCCTAATTGTCCTGAAGTTGACAAACTTAACGAGACCAGTTTATGTCGTAAAAATTAGGGCTTCATTAACATTAGGTAATTAGGCATATAGTTTTCCCAAGTGGAAACCTCAGAGGATCTTAAAATGGTAAATGGGTGAACTATGGCTCCAGGATTTCCAAATGGTAATGGTTTTATATTAATAAGCTAGATATTTCAAACCAAAATATCAAAACTTTTGTTGTCAATAAGGGAGCTATATTAATATGTCTATATATAAGTGCTCTAACTTAGATGGTTATGTTTCAACTTCAAATATAAATAGCGGTATCCTAAAGGTGATGTTTATGAATGAACTAATAAACCAAGTTTTCAGTATCAAAGCCTTAGCTATGAGGCCAAGGAATTGCTTTGCTAGTAAATTTAGTCTAAGCCATAGTATCTATGAACAAATATAAAGGAATAGCACAGTTGGGTTAGTGCTGGGAATTCATTTTAAATTCTATTGCATTTACTTGGTATAACCCTAGTTTGGGAATTAAAATGTGTTACTGTGTATTCTAAGACTGTTTGTCCACTGAAAGAATATAAGGCATGCCAAAATGTTATAATATTCCTTTGCCAATCTGTCTTTTTTTGTAATTTCCTGCCTTTGAGAGTCAAGAGCTAGAATGGAACAAAGTTTATTTTTATCAGAGCATTTTAAACAATCCCCAATAAATATTGTACATACCGAAAGCCAGTAGTTCGAGTCTTCAGAAAACACGTGATTCCTATCTTTCTCTAATCCAAAAAACAGGAATGCTGGAGCCAAACTGACATATTTTCACGTTCACAAAATGATGAAATGAAAAGTTTTATTGTCACTTTAACTCATCTAAGACTAGAAGTGATGCTGCCTAGGAAAAATGGGTATTAGGCACTGCAGTTATAGTGAGGTATGTGGGAAAGGAACGTTATTTATGTATTCTTGTGACACAGCTGTCAGTGTGCAGAAACTTTCTGTTAAGACTGTCAGAGCCGATATTGATTACAAAGAGGATTTAGACTATTGTAGAAGTCGTTTTGGGAGATATTCTTATTTTTTCCGCATTGTGTGATTGAATGGGTTGTTTTTACTTTCTCTCCCAGAAATGTTTTTCTTACGCTGAAAAACATTTTCCATCTATTTTCCCCTAAAGCATGGTGTGCTCTGATATTCAGAGACAAACTATAAGATTCCCATCAAAGAAAGAAGCTTAACATTCAAAGGCACCAGAACACATTGGCCACATTCTTGATCTTAAAATAATTATTTAAAATGCACATTATAGAATTGGCCATACTCTATATTTTGAATTCTGTTATTCTGGAAATGCTGTGACCATATTCCTCCTACATGTATTAGGAAAAGAATGGATCAAATAGAATGTTCTTTAGAGTTCTTTCTAATGTGGTTAACTTTTGTGTTTTAAGCATTTACCCACTTTTCTTTTTTTCTCATGTAAGAGAAAACTCTTAAGAAGAAAACAGGCCAATCTTCTAAAATCAGGAAAAAAAACCCAATATAAGTTATTTTATTTTCAAAATAAATTTTACATTAGGTTGCAATTCAAGACTAGACAGTGATATTTTCACTGTTGTGTAGAATTCTTATCAAAAATATTCATGTTATTCTAGATGTACCCTAAATTGTGGCAGATGACAATAGTCTTTGGAATTGGAGAAATGGATTTATTTTCAGACTGAAATCTCTTATCTACTAGCATTAATTTTGGCCAAGTTGGTTTTAACTATAGAATCTGTGTGCCTTATTTTTTCTGAATGCTTTATTTGATATTTAAAATACACAGGGATAGCTGTCATGATAAGAAAATAAGATTTAATTGATATTCTTTTGAAACAATCTTTAAAAAAGTTCTAAGTAAAAAACTGCTATATTATTCTTTATGACATGTTGAATTATTATCTGGATAGCTTTGCTAAGACAATGCAGTCTATATTACATATTTAATATTTAAAAATTATTTTAAACTTAGTTTAAATTAATTACACTACTAGAAATAAAAAATGAAATCCTAGAAGTACATATTTTTAAAATTGTGGTAAAATATATACAACATAAAACTTGCCATTCAAAACATTTTTAAGTGTACAATTCAGTTGCATTTGCACAATCATCACTACTCTCCATTTCTAGAACTTCTTCATCATACCAAAAAGGAACTCTGAACTCCTTAAACAATCACTCCCTGATATGGTTTGGCTGTGTGCTCACCTAAATCTCATCTTGAATTGTAGCTCCCATAATTCCCACGTGTCGTGAGAGGGACCCTGTGGGCGGTAATTGAATTACAGGGGCAGGTCTTTCTTGTGCTGTTCTTCTGATCATGAATAACTCTCATGAGATCTCATGGTTTTATAAAGGGCAGTTTCCTTGCACACGTTCTCTTGCTTGCCTCCATGTAAGACATGACTTTGCTCCTCCTTCACCTTGCACCATGATTGTGAGGCTTCACCAGCCATGTGGAGCTGTGAGTCAATTAAACCTCTTTCCTTTATAAATTACCAATCTTGGGTATGTCTTTATTAGCAGCATGAGAACAGACTAATATACTCCACATTATTTCTTCCCAGCCCCTGATAACCTCTATTCTGCTTTCTATCTCTATGAATTTACCTATTCTAGATGCCTCATTGTTATGGGCTAAATATTTGTGTCTCTCAAAAATTTTGATGTTGAAATCTTAACCCCTAATGTGATGGTATAAGGAGGAGGGGTTTGGGGGAGGTAATTAAGCCATGAGACTGGAGCCCTCATGAATGACGTTAGTGCCTGTGATTGTTAATATTGAGTGTCAACTTGATTGGATTGAAAGATGCAAAGTATTGTTCCCAGGTGTGTCTGTGAGGGTATTGCCAAAGGAGATTAACATTTGAGTCAGTGGACTTGGAAAGGCAAACCCACCATAAATTTGGGTGGGTACAATCTGATCAGCTGCCAGTGTAGCCAGAATAAAAGCAGACAGAAGAACGTGAAAAGACTAGACTGGCTTCACCTCCGAACCTACATATTTCTACCATGCTGGATGTTTTCTGACCCCAAACATTGGACTCCAAATTCTTCAGCTTTGAGTCGTGGACTGGCTTCCTTTCTCCTCAGCTTGGCTTGCAGATGACCTATTGTAGGACCTCGCCTTGTGATCGTGTTAGTTAATACTCCTTAATAAACTGCCCTTTATAGATACAGCTATCCTATTAATTCTGTCTCTTTAGAGAACCCTGACTAATACAGTGCCCTTATAAGAAGTGAGATGAGAACATGAAAGCTTGTTTCTCCATCCTTCCATTTTCTTTCTCTCTCTCTCTCTCTCTGTCTCTCTGTCAGCCCCACGAGAATACAGTGAGAAAGCAGCTGCCTACAAGCCAAGAAGTGGCCCTTCTCAGATGCAGGATCTGCAAGCACCTTGATCTTGGATTTCCTCAACACTAGATCTGTGAGAAAAAAAAAATTTGCTATTTAAGCCACCCGGTCTATAGTATTGTTATAGCACCCCAAACTGACTATTACATTCTTATAAGGGAAATCATACAATACTTGCCATTGTGTTTGTGGCTTATTTCACTTAGTGTAGTATCTCTAGGGTTCATTTGTATTATAGCACCTATCAGAATTTCATTCTTTTTTTTTTTTCTTTTTTTTTTTTTTTTTTTTTTTTTTTTTT